>NC_056743.1:371642560-371925060 GCF_019279795.1 Protopterus annectens
GTTTACTATTATTTAATTGAAGTGGACTCGGTCAAATCCACTTCATGCAAAACCCGAACCTTGAACGTTGGCTATGTCGAACTCTGATATTGCCAAAGTACAAATCTCGCCCCTGTCATGACCCTTGTTAAAGCTTGTCCCTAGTTCGCATTCGAGATGTATTTTGGCAATTTGGAGTTTGGCATTGTGTGTTTTCGCAGATGTTGGTCGATGTGATCATTAAACTGAGTCTGTTTAATTTAAATGATAGTAAACCTGAGTGTGTGTGTGTGTGTGTATATATATATATATATATATATATATATATATATATATATATATATATATATATATACACACATGTGTGGTGTATATATATATATATATATATATATATATATATATATATATATATATATATATATATATATATATATATATAAAATAATATGGGTCCCCTTCACATGGTCGACATTTCAGAATGTCGAAGACCATATGGCCGAGACCATATGATCGGCATTCGAAATGTCGACCATGTGAAGTAGACCCATGTATTTATATTCCAAAACTTCGAACCTGTAAATACCGAAGCCCAGAGGATCGATATTTTGGAATATCGGAATGAAAAAAATCATCTAAAATGACAACTTCAAAAGTCACATTTTCCAGTGGGGTAAGCCTCCTTGCCACCCCCACTCCCTGCTACTTAAATATACCAACTCCAAGATCGCACTACAGTGAAGAGAACTGTAATGTTCCAACTGCACACTGTATGGCTTTCTCCACTAACAAGTTTCGATATTCGAAAACTTCGATCCTCTAGACTTTGGTATTTAGCGGTTTGAAGTTTTGGAATTTTGAAGTTTGAAATGGGGCCCATATATACATGCTGTCGTATACATATATTTTCTGTCATATTTTTTCTTTTTTAGTACTAGTGTATGCTTGGCAGTATTAGTATTCCTCTCTCTTCCGTTCCCTTCTACGCTAGAGTAGTCGTCTCTTGTACTACCTTTGTAGATAGTTTAATTCCCCTTTTCCTTCCTATACTTCCCCCTTTTTAAAAAACATATTTTAGTTTAGGTTTAAACTTTGATCTCCATTTTCTAGTAATTGAATTTTTGGCAGCCACGAGAATTAAGCTTGGGAAGCCTTTTCTGTGTCTAGGCAATGCTTGTGTTGCATCACAGCTCAAAAATCTGTTCCCAAGTTCTACCAATTTGCTCATTCAGTATTTTTGACAGAATAGTCTGCAGAGACTTTGTCTGCCAGCTCTCCCAAAAAAATATGTTCCCAATTCACTTTCTTGCCCATCACACTTCCAACATTTGCATCTACCTGAGGAAAAATTCTTTGGAGTCAGTTTTGGGTATAAAAATACCTGTGCTCACATTTTCAAGCAAAGATCTTAAATCTTCTAGACTTTGCTTTTTTGAGAACCATCTTCTCATTGTTTATTTGTGAATTGCTTTTATTTAGTCTCTCTTCCTGATCTTTTTTAACATCCTTTGATTCCTGTGGTTATAATGCAGTATTTCATATGCCCTGCTAATTATCCCTTTAACAGCAGCTTCTGTTGTTGGTGCCACTGGCAACTATACTATTGCTTAATGTATGATCCATCTATTCCTTTTTCTTTGTCTATACTCTATCAGTCCTCTATAAGGAAGGCAATTTTTAGCTGGCAGTCCAAAAGTATTCTTGGCCTCTTCCCTCTCATTGTTTGCTGCTAATACCTTGGTTATTTTATCAGTTTTCTCCAGTAAATTCTAGCATCCTATTGCCTATTCTCTGTACCCCTGTTTGCTGTCGTCCCTACCTGCAAATCACAATTCTCCCATTTCCATGTTGGGATAGTTCTTGTATTCATAAAGTGGCAAAAGTGTTTCTATTGTGTGTGATTATTGTTGTTCTTAAGGATCTGTATCCAATGTCCCAGTCTTTCCTGATTTCTTGTCCCCCCCCCCATTTCATCAGCCTTTTCCACTTTAAATTATAGCTTTCTGCTTCTGCTTTGTATAGGAGAAATCTTAATAGCTCTGAAAGATGCCTTCAATTTAGATAATTCTAAACCGCCTTGTCCTTTTGGAAGGATCAACTTATCCCACATGACTCTTGCTTTCTTCCCCTCTCACATGAAATCCTTTATCTCGTTTAATTGCTATCCACAGCTTCTGTTGTGGATAAAAATATGTCTGACTTGTGTATAAAACTAGAGGGACTAAACATTTTCATTGCTTGCATCTGATGTCCATATCCATAAAACAGAGCTTCCAGTGTGTGTTATTTTTTCTTTTGTCTCTTACCACATATCCTTAGCTGCCGTAATGGAATCCCTTTTAATCCATACTTCTAAGTACATCATTTTATCATGTCCCCATAAATATGGTTATTGCGAAACCATTTTCTGTCTACATTGTTATAGATGTTGCTTTTGTTTTTATCTTCATTAATTTTGCACCCTGAAATCACTTGAAACTGTCTCAAAATGTTTCACAACATTGAGATTTACTTTTTCTGGTTTTATTAGGTACAAAAAATCAACTTTAAATAATGTCATCGTTTCTTGGTTACCATACCAATTGTATCGTTGAATTTCCAAGTCCTTTATTTTTCTTGCCAGTCGTTCTGAATGTAGAGCAAAGAGGGGGGGGGTGGAGAAGGACACCCTTGCCTGGATTCTTTGTTCAAGCAGAACTTATGAGAGAGGACCCCATCACCTTTTATTTTTGTCTCCATTTCCATATGTCCTCTTCATTAATCTTGGTATTGTCAGGGAATGCAAATGCTTCCATTGCCCTACTCATAAAACCCCAGCCTACTCTGTCATATTCATTCTATGCATCAAGACCCACCGACAACAGTGGTATTTTCTTATATTTTGCTTCCCCCTGGATCATCATTTTTCTATTAATGTCAAATGTTTGCCTCCCCTCCACAAACCCACACTGATCCACAGCTATCAATTTTGGCATTACTTTTGCCATTCTTTTAGCCATTAAAGACCTAAACACTTTGTAATCATTTTAGAATTGCATTGGGCCTAGAGCTGACGAGTCATTATCATCCTTGGATATCACAGCCACTACTTCTTTCTAACAGGATGTTGTTGCTTTTCCTTTTATAATAGTGTTAAAACAAAATGTTGTCGATCTTTATCCCTTTCTTCCCTCCTAGCTTCCAAACATCCACAGGAATGGCATCTGTCAGTATAGTCTTCCAACCTTGCAAGTAGCCTTTAGCACTACATATCTGCCATTATCTTTTTTCCCTTTTCTATCACTATTGGAGCTCCTGTAGCAAGTTATGCTAATATGCCCCCTTTTTCTTTTGTCCCAGCTATTCTGCTGAATAACCATCCTGAAATCCTTTGTTTGTCCTCAGTCTGAAGTTTTAAACATTATTCCCAAACTAATTCTTCTGCTGCTAAACACCTACTTTAGTCCATTCCTACTGTTTCTGGTATGGAAGGGAAGATTATTAAGTATGGGAAAAACATGTATGCTTCTGCAATTTTGATTTTCAGAATTTCGAATTGTCAGGCTCGTATGATAATGCGTGTCTAAGTGATTGTGAAAGTATGAAATGTTTTGTATGCTGTTTTTTCTTGAAAGGAAAAAAAGCTGCTTTAAAAATGTAATTTCTTCTATTTTTGCTGTCATTACTGCTTGTATAGCATGTTTGTGTGACTCATACTTGATAGGCTACGGCTACTGTTACTGTTTTAGGAAGTTTGCATGGCTGCGTTCTCAGAACATCCCAGATATTAAAAATGAGATTTTAAAATCTTTTTGGACTGAGATTATTTTTGGCTGCCGAGGTGATTTTTCAGCCCTTTTCCAAATGTTCTAAGGACTTCTCTTACTTCACCAATTTCTGCAAAAAAAAAAAAAAACGAATAAACAAGTGTCAACAAAATACAAGTAAATACATATTTAAGAAGAAATGGTGGGGGGGGGGGTCCAAGAAGAATTCTGGAAACTCCAAAAAATCAAGGACAAAATGGCTATTTCAGAGACTTTGTCCCCCCCTCCCCCTTCCACACACACATGCACTTTGACAGCCCCTTTTATCCTTCCAGAAAGTCTGAATCTCCGCTTTTGTCTTTGGCAACAGATTGTTTCAGACAAATCTGATTTGAAGATCATTCATCAAGGTTACTGATGGCAATAGGAATAAATAGCTGCTTTCCAGAGGGTAATTCCTTATCTTGCAGACCAGACTGTCTTGTTTCCTTCTGTCCATCACATGCTTTCCCAGTGAATGAGAGAGTCCGTGCTCTCTTCCCAGGTAGGAAAGGGGTTTTATTCACCAATGTTTTTAGTGCCAGAAAAAGAAAATTCTTGAAGACCAGTTATAAATCTTTGTTTCATAAATTAGATTGTACCCAAATTTAAAATGTCACTTCTCATTCTTCCTCATTTAAGTTTCTTGCTAACTAGATTTAAAAGATGCTGATCACATTCCTGTTCATCCAGCCTTCAGGTGTTTCTTAAGGGTGTGTGCATCTAGATCACTTTTATCAGTTCTGTGCCTTACCCTTTGGACTGTCTATTGCACTAAGACTCTCTAGCTCTGTATAGGTTCATAGCGTGATACTAGGCTATTGGCCCGGAGGCCCTTATAAGCCTAGCCAAGAATTGTGCCTTTGTTCCCTCAGTCGGCACCTGTTTCCCCTGTCCAACAGGTATACATGTGTGATCCCAGGGGTGAATGTTCTGTTTCCCATCCAATAATCCAGGTTCCTTTTAGAGGGTTAGAGAGGTACTCTGCTTGACACGGAGAGGGAGTCTGTTCCACAGAAGGAGAGTCTTTGGGACAGAACTCTATCCCGCCAACAAGTTTTATTAATGCCACAGACCAGGTTAAGGTCTTGCGTGTGGGTTGTGCGAGTGGAGTTTGACTTACGGGTATATAGCTCATTGCAGCTTACTGGGTATCCACATTTTTCCACATTTATTTAACTTGCTTATCCTTGCAGAGTCTCTCTCTGAGTTTCAGGAATGTCCGTCTTGGGTGACAGATTTCTTACATAAGCTTTGATTCCAAGAGAACATTCAAGTCTTTCTTGACTCTTTTGCATAGGATTGTAGTTGTGATATGTTAACTAGACACCACAGTTCAAAGAGATTTTCTTCCACAGAAAAAAATAGATCTATATCTAGAGCCATTTCCAGGGTTTTCCACTCTGAATTTGGTCACTGCGAATACCTCAGTATTTTGGGTCTCTCCCCTGGCAAGACTTTACTTAAGATAAATACAGTGGCATCTGAAGTCTGTCTAGTCGCAGCACCAACATCCCTTGTCTTTTCAGATCCCAGTGATGAAGGTTGTCAGAAGAGAAGTTACTTTGTTGGGACAACATGTATCCCTAAATCCGGGCCTAGCATTCTCCCTTCCTGTTTCAAAGCAGTCAGCCACCACAGATGCCTCCAACTTTGCTTGGGGAGCAGTTACAGGAGGGATTAAAGTGCATGCTGTTTGAAACGTCAAGGAGAGATACAAGCACATAAATATAGAATAAATGATCGCCCTGATTAAGGTATTCGACTCTATTATCTTTGATCCTAGGACCTATTCAGGTTGTTAGACAATACCACAGTCATGTAGTACACCAGCAAAGGGGGAACCTGGTTGTTCCGTACTTTTGCAGACTAGCCATGTTCGCTTTGGATATAGCTTCACAGCACAGTCTGACTCTGCAGCCATCTTACATTCCATCAGGGCAAAACTGTGTGGCACGCAAACTGAGCAGGACAAGGGTAGACTCTCACAAATGGAAACTAGATTAGGAGGGCTTCCTAGGTTTGATCCATTTTTGGGAAGTTTCTCAAGCAGACCTTTTTTATCTCCTCTCAGAACAATTAGCTGGCAAGATTCTGCTCCCAGGACCATTTGCAAGAAGGCCTGGAAGACGGATGACTTTTCGTTTCCTGGGACAAGAATGTTCCTGTATGCTTTTCCACACTTTCCAGTAAAGACCGGTGATCAGGAGGTGGTGTTTGGACTGGCAACAAAGAAGTTCTGAGGATGGTCGATGCAGTTGTCACCTTTATGCCCTACACTATGCAAGGAACATGTGTGACGTTTTGTTGCTTTTGTGGGGTTTCGTGTCATACAAGAAGGGTCCAGTCCCTGTAAGTGAATTTGCTTAATTGTTTTTTTGTATATTTTTCATGTATCCACATGTATTTGTATTGTGATGAAAATCTCTCTAATCATTGTAAATTTATATTTTTGCTAATTGTGCTTCTGGATCTTTTCACCCCTGGCCCCTGATGAAAATGGGTACATACCCAGTTGGATTTTCACGGTAAACAATTGTTAAGTAAATAAATATTCGGAGTACTTCTGAAGGATTCAGAAGGAATTCCCCCAGGTCATTGTGGCGACTCCCTTCAAGCCTGTGCAACCGTGGACATCATTCCATTTCACTGTTGCAGTATTCATAACCTTAAGGATCCCCTGCCTAGGATGGCCCAACGTCTGGCCAGTATACCATAGCATTAGGTTGCTTTAAGGTACACTGTATGTCACACGTATGCTCCTTGTATAGCATACGGCATAAAGGTGATATCCAGACGTACCATCCTCGGAACCCCAGTAGAAATGCCAGTCTAAGGAAAAACAAGAGGTAACCAGTATATCCAGAAGATAAATGGACCAAGGAGGTAGGGAGTGAATACTGCAGTAGTGAAGAGAAGGATATTTACCATTATGGCAAGATTTTACACAATTGTACTATGTCCTTCCATTTCACTTTTGCAGTATTCATAACATTAGGGAGAGTCCAAAGCTCAAGAAGAAAGGCCAGCAGAGCCCCCTAGGAAACCGTGAAGGATGGACCTAGCAAAATCAGCTCTAGCTCTCAAGATTCCATCCAACTTGTAGTGCTTTGTAAATGTATGCACAGAAGTCCAGGTAACTGCCTCAAAAATAGCGTTAGTTTCCAAACCTTTGAAAAAAGCACTAGAAGCCACAGGCCTAGTAGAATGAGAGTTAACAGAGTAAGGAAGGCTGTTACCATGAAAAGAATAACAAAAGAAATAGCTTTTGAGATCCAAGAAGAAATTATCTGCTTGGATGCAGCTAATCCCAAGGACCTGGGATGAAAGGAAACCCGGATGATCAGATTTTCTAATAGTCTTAATCTTATCCAAATAAAATCTGAGTTGTCTGTGCTCATTCAGCATGTGCAGCACCTTGTCACTGGTAGATTGCTGAGAAGGGAAGAAATTGGGCAAATTAATAGACTGATTTAAGGGACAACTCATTGACCGCCCTGGGCATAAAAGGAGAGTTAGTATGCAAGGACACCTTGTCCCTATGAAACGCCAAAAAAGGGCAAGCCATAAGGCCTTGAAGTTCAGATACCTATCTGACAGAAGTAAGAGCTAACAAAACCACAATCTTTCACGAGCATTGTTGCAAGGAAGCTGAAACTGCAGGCTCAAAAGCAGCCTGAGTCAGTTTTTCCAAAACAAAATTAAGATCCCAGGGAGGAGGAACATACTTCCTTGGACGCCTAATATGAAGGACGCCTTTAAGGATTGTTTAGCTTCAAATCTAGATGCTAAAGGAGGAGATAAAGGCAGACAAGTGGAGCTAGCTGATAAGTGGACCTTAACAGAGGAGTAAGCCAACCCAGCATTGAGCAATTCACAGAGATAAGAGAACCAAAGGAACATCTACAGGCAGTGGATCCAGGTTATGGGAAAGACACCAAACTGAAAACTTCTTCCATTTAGATAAGTAGTATTCCCTAGTGTTGGGTTTCCTGGCCGCCTACCTATCCGCATGTCCTCAGGATTTTGTTTTATAGACACCTTTTTATCTATCACCCACAATGTCAGTTGAAAAGTGGACAGGTGGGGATGGATGAGAGATTCTTTTTTGTGTGAGTAGTTTCACTCTGTGAGGTAACTTGTGATGATTGCCCTTGGTTAAAAGCAGAAGAGGAGGGAACCAGTGCTGTTTCATCTGAAAGTGAGCCACCAAGATTTTGGGACCGTCCTGTTTAATTTTAAACAGGACTTTTGGAGTGTGGTTAGGAGAGGGTAAAACATAAAGAAACAGCCCCTTCCAAAAATGAGGGCGTCGACCTTCCACATCATAGGACCTGAGACTCTGGCACACAATAGAGGAAGTTGTCTGTTCAGAGGGGGAAGCAAATAGGTCTACTTGAGTAATCCCACTGGTGGACAGTGTCCAGTAACACATTCCTGTGAAGCATACATTCGTGGGACTGAGTTAAGGACCTGCTTGGAGTGTCTGCCACAGTCTTTTCAGCTGAGGGAATGTAAATAAACTGTCTAAAGAGTCGCTTGATACTGGACAGCAAGATCCCACAACAGGAGTTCCAGCTGGCAAGAAGACCAGATCTTGTCACCCCCTTTTTGTTTACATACCACATCACTGTGGTATTGTCTGTAAATACTTTTTGAGGTCCTGGGGAGAAAAGCAGTTGAAAAGCCAGAACAGCCAGCAGAAGAGCTCTCATCGCTTAGATATTGATGTGCTCCTGTTGTTGGAACAGGTAACCACACCCCCTGACCTTTAGGGAGCCAAAAGCTGCTCCCCATCCCACGTTTGAAGTATCTATGAACAGCTCCCGAGAGGGAAGTGGGGATGAAAAGGGTGCCCGGAATTTAGACACAACTGCTGGATCCACCAATTAAGTTCCTTCTTGAGACAAGGTAAAAGAGGAACTACAGATTTTAGGGGATGAGCCTATTGAAGCCAAAGTGACTTCAGGAACTACTGAATTTTTCTTATGTGAAGTTTGGCTAGAGAGAGTATAGGGATGGGTGGATGCTGTGAATCCCAGAGCTCTCAGATACTCCCTGGCTGTAACAGAGGCCATAGGAAGAAGAGTTTGAAAGAAGAAAATGAGAGTCAAGACCTTGGGAGGAGGTGAGGATGGAAGCAGAGGCACCATCTTAATACTGCAACCCAGAAAAATATGGTCCTGTGAAGGAGTCACAAAAGACTTTTTGATGTTTATAGTAAATCTCAGGCTCTGAAGAAAGGAAATGGCAAAATGGAGTTTTTGTAACAGGATCTGTGGAGAGGATGCCTGAAACAGGAGGTCATCCAAGTAAGGTAATTCTTGGATCCCCTGAATCCTGGAAAAAGCAATCACAGGAGCGAGACATTTGGTGAATGCCCTTGAGGCAGTAGATAGGCCAAAGGGCAAAGCAGAGCACTGAAACTGCCAGGAAGCAACAGAGAAATGTCAAAATTCCTGAAAAGGGGATGGATCAGAATATGGAGGTAAAGCCTCCTTAATATCTGGAGACACCATGTAAGCCTGCATAAGCAAAAAAAGGGAGCCAAGTCTGAAGGGACAACATTTGAAAAGAGGGCACGTTCAGAAAAGTGTTTAGATGAGAGAGAGGTCTAAAATTGCTCTTTAGATACCCTCCTTTCTGGGGTACTAGAAACATCCTGGAGTAAGACCCCCTCCACTTTTGGGACACGGGCATCTCTTGAATAGTACCCTGAGTCAAAAGGTCCTGAAGCACCTCTGGGAAGAAGGAGTTTTTCCTGAGGGGGGGCTGAGGAATACTCTTAAAAAGGGTAAGAGATTTCCACAATTGGTGTATCACCTAATATCCCTTGCAAATAATAGACAGGACCCAGAAATCCTGAGTAATCTGTAGCCAACAGGAAGAGAGAGAGGAGAAGAGAGAGGAAAATGTCTGGGAAGGATAGGATAGTCAGCACCTGATTGCCTGGAAAGGAAGACTTCTGAGGCACTGAAGTTTGAGTAGCCTGCTTGCCACCCTTTTCACCCTTGGGAGGAGGGCGAGATTACCTGAGAGTAAAGATGGCAGCTTCACCAAACAAGGTGTATTCTCAAAAGAGTCCTCCATCAACTTAACCTTAGTGTCATCCGATAAAGTTTGAAGCCGAAGTCTAGAATACCTCCTCATCACTTACCCAAAAGCAGCATTCCCTACAAGAGGCATCTGCTGCACCATAACTACACTTGATGGAATGACGAGCTACCTGGGAAGAAGTCCCTAATAGGGAAAAAGTAGAAGTTTTACTCTGAGTCAGCAATATCGGAGATAACATGACAAGCCTGGGATAGGAGAGCCAACAAATACCTGGACATATGGGTCTGATAAACAGCCTTAAAATCCAAAGGTGTAAAGTGTAATTTTTCTTACCGTTTCGTTCTACTATCTTTATTAGTGGGCAGTAATTTGGGCAAAGGAAGCAATTAAGAGGGCTTGTCAAAGGCTACAGACACCACCGAGGGGTCAGCAGTAGGACACTTGTACAAAGATTTACAGTCCTGAGGCACCCTGTAGAACTTTAAGCTGAAACAACGGTGAAAACTGTTTATTGGAACACCAGCAACAGAAACAAAAAGTTTTAGTGCTTTCATCCGTCAAGACATCAGAACAATGAATCAGCCCATTCAGATAGTATAAATAGTAATCATCACATGAGAATAGTAATCATCACATCACCATCACATGAGACTAAGCTCTTAAACAAAAACTGTGAACAGTTCATTCTAAAGTAAAAAAAATATTTAAATTAAAAATACTCAATGTGCAAATACAATGATATTAACATTCTAAACTTCCCTCACAAGTAACTATTCTTCCACAATTCTACCCCTATCATCCCTTTTAAGCTCTTCGATGACAAAATGACCCAGTTCTTATAGGTTCATAGGTTCATACTAGGCTATCTGCCCTAGGGCATTTATAAGCCTAGCCAGAGTGTGTGTGGCTTTCACCACCCCTTAGGATGAGAATACTATACCCATTAGTTTGCTGTGCCTCTGTCCAGCAGTGATACAGAGATGATTCCCGGGGTAAACCTACGATCTCCCATCCACTCGTCAAGATTTCTCTTTACCAATATCCAGGCCTCTACTCTAAACAAACTGCAACAGACTTACCATAAAATAGCCAGATTCATTACTAACTCCCCATACAACTCACACCACTGCATTTCTTTAAACTCTCTTTAGTGGCTTGAACTTCCCCAGTTTCTGCTATCTTATCAATTTCATATGCTACACTCTATTCTTTATAAACCCTCCTTCTGTCCATCTCTATCTTCCTTAATCTCCATCTACATCCCATCCCGGACCCTCCGTACTTCTAACCAACAATTACTTGATATCTACCACCCAAAAAGGTCAGTAGGCAAACTAGTCTACAAACACTCCCTTGCCCATGCTTGGAACAAACTTCCCCTTGACTTACGTTCAGTCTCCCACACCTCACACTTTAAAAATGAACTAAAGGCTTATTTTCTCAATTCTAGAACCTGCCCTTGCCATGACCCTACCTAGTCTTTTTTCCCTTTATGTTCTCTCAAAAGGGCCATACTTAGTACCTCATTACATCTCTCTCTCTCCACTTTGTCTACTTTGTATTTGCACAATTTTATACAAACAAAAAATGTTTATTGTTTACGTATTGAACTATATCAATTTAAAATTGTTACTTGGCTTCTTTTTAATGCAACTTTAACTTTATGCATGTAACCCAACATATGTGAATCGTTTTGCTATAACTGCTATTATATCAATATTGTTTAAAATTGTACTTGTTTTAAAATGTATTACTGGACCTTTTCTCCTCGGGTCTCCACTGAAAATGGGCCACAAGCCCAGTTGGACAAACCCAGTTAACAAATGTCAATAAATAAATAAATTTGTGTCCAGGGTTTATTTGGATATGTCTGAACAAAGCATTTGTATATTTTTTATTTTTAATATCCCTTTTATGTTTGTATATTCTTTCTCTCACCCGTCTAAAAGTTTTGCCTGTGTAATAGGCAGTACCATCCAAACAGCAGGCAGCATCAATAGCCCATTTGGTGTTAGTTATATTTCTCCTTAATGAGAACCTTAAACCCATTAAGAAAAAACTGACAGCCTACTAATATATGAGGACAAGTTCTACAACGTCCACACTTGGACACACCTTGGGTGCCAGATTAAATGCAATCCCTGCTATGTATTCTCTTCATCAAATTTATGTTTTAAAAATTCCATGGGATACCCCCGATTAGTAAACATTTCCAAAAGAATCTGACATTCATCCTCAAAAACATCATCCTCAAAAAATCATTCTGGCAAGGCTCACCAGTTGGCCTTTTAGCACTGATTTTTTTCTGGCAATGAGGATGGTGGCTTTCAAAATGTAAATAGCTATTAGAAAAGGTGCTTTTACGAAAAATGTTAGATACTAGACACTTCTTTCTCAAATCCTCAGTAGTAGTCACGTCCAAATAAGAAATACTCTAATCACTATACCCATGAACAAATCTTAAAAATGACTTTATGGAATTAATGTATTGGAAAAAGCTGTTGTCTTTCTTCACTATCTTTCCAGAAGATAAAAATATTGTCCAGAAAGAGGGTGTAAAAGGTAAACCCAGAGCTAAAAGGGGAATTAAACACAAAATGTTTTAGACTTGTGGAAGAACATTTACTTGTGAGGGAATTGAAATGGCAGCTCAAGCTAAATTCCCTAGCAGAGCCAGGACTTAATGACCCTTGCTCCATTTCACCCATTTTACATCTTAAGTTTTGAATGTTAATGTGATTGTATTTCATCATTTAGTATTTTTAATTTAAATATTTTTTTATCTTAGAATAAACTGTTCACAGTTTTTATTTGTTTAATTAATGAGCTTAGAGTCATGTGATGGTTTTAATTACTATTTATACTGATTGAATGGGCTGGTTAATTGTTCTGATATCCTGATGGATGAACGCGCTAAACCTTTTTGTTTGTGTTGCTGGTGTTAATAAACAGTTTTCACTGGTTTTTCAGCTTCTGGTTTGGTTACTACTCTGTGAGGTGAGAAGTACCCTATAGAACCTGTCCGGTTTCTTGGGAGCAAGGGATTGAGAATCTGGAGCCTTAGAAGAATTGGAAAACACATCCAACAAAGCAGCCAAAACAAGAGAAAAAGCAGAAGGTTTAGGAGAGTCCATCTGCAGCAACTCATAGTACCTTTTTTGTACCCCAGAAACCTGAGCAACCCAATTTAAAGAACTCCATCCTGGTGATTGTCTCCCCAAAAGAAATCTCCTCAAAGGGAGTATCAGGACCGGTAGATTGCTCTTTTCCTGATCCATAATCCAAAGTAGATGGAATATGAAAAGAGTAAGCAAGGGATTCCTCATCTGAATCTGCCTCCTCTTCAGAAGAATTCGTTTCCCTCGGTCTTTTTAGGGGAGTAGAGGACCAAGGGTGGGGTAGGAACATAAAATCACTGAGGAGGTTTGAATGCCATTAAAGCACTAAACGAACCCTGAGTGAAGGCCTGCTATTTACTCTGTGTATCCTTAGGAGCATATGTTCAGTCTTTAGCTTTTTTCTTCTTTTGTCTGCCTTATAAAATTTGAAAGGCTGTGACCCAGGATGGCATTAAATAATGGTAGTAGGGACGACTTCTCTGATTAAAGTCTGAGGAACACCCTTAGGCCCCTCAAAAATTATCAGCCATGGGATTTCCCCTGAATGTCTGAAACGGACATCTGCAAAGCCTCCTTTGACTTGTTTAAGTCAGATCCCCATTGGCCTCCAACCCGGTCATGGCAGAGGAATCCAGCGATAAAGCCAGGTGAACCTCCGGGCATATACTCACTTCGGGAGAGATGTCGGTCAGAAGCTGAACAGAAGATTCTGGCCTAGGCTTCTTGGCTTTCTTATTCACTGGCTGTCCCTCAGAGCAGGAAGTTCCCTCCATTGTATCTTTTGTGAGATGCATAAGACGGTGATTCTCAAGATAAAGTGCCAAAGAAAAGCTTCTACTACGCAGGGTTTTAGGTACAAAAGCCTACTAGATGGAACAGGATGTATGGTCAAGGGAGATGCCAGTGCAAAACACACTGTTCGTGGGGATCTTTGTCTCCCACACTGACATTTTCCCTTTTTGGATGACATGAAACCTCGCTAGCAACAAAAAGAAAAGGTTCCCCATTGGGGTTTCTTTTCACTTGTCTACAACAGCTCGGTGAAACCAGCAATGGAATGTTGGCATTCAGACTGATGATCAAGAGATGACGTTCAGACTAGCTGCCAAGAAGTTCTGAGGATGGTACATCCAGATGTCACCTTTATGGCATATGCTTCACTGATGCCCAAGGTACTTCTGACAATTTGGAAAGATTTGCCAAAGATCATTGTTCTGATCCCCTTTTGGACCAGGCAGAGTAGTTTTTACCTTGCAATTGAATTGGCCAAGGGCAATTACTACAGTAGAGAGTCGACTATCGGAACTAATTATGACTTAGGGTAGTTTGGATAACCAAACATATAACTGAATCAGATAAAAACTTTTAAAAGTGTTTTAGATGAACATTAAACAAGAAAAATAAAACAAATATACTGCTAGTACAAAATGGTACAGTACATTATTGTAGTACAAGCTCAAAAAATGCAAACAAGCGAATACGTATGACATTTACATATTCAGACTTTATTTTTCCTACCCAAAAACTTTGGAAAGCTGCGTTTGGATAATTAACATTTTGTATAATCAACATTCGGACAATCAACAGTGTATCTGCTTACACAGTGTCAGGGATGACTGCTACACCACAGCTTAGTGTTCTTTCAGTTGTCAGCCTGGGTGAGTCTGTCTGTTTATCTTTCAGGTACTTGTTCCACGAGGATGTGCAGCAGGTGTTGAAGGTGAGAAGAAAACCTTCAACTAGAAAATTTTATATGTACAAGTGGAAGAGGTTTTCTAGTTTGTTCTTGTTTTATAATAGAGGGCCTAGTATGGTCTGTCCCTCTAGTTTTTAAATAGTTATGTGACAACAGTGGCTTATCTTCTGCATTTATCAAGGTGCATCCTTAGACCATCTCAGTTTGTCAGTCCATGGTTTGGTGTCTTTTTGTGGTTTATGAATGGTACCACCACCCCCCTCCCCCCAAAAGCAATTTTTTTTTTTAATTTTTTCGGATCTGATCTTTGTTCTTGAACAATTAGCCTCATCTTTTGAATCTGTCATTCTGCCTGATTTAAAATTTATCACGTGGAAAGCTGCCATGCTTATTGCTCTGACATCTGCAAAGTGAGTCTCTGATCTGAAGGCTGTCATGGTGGGCCAACCATATTGGATTTTTCACAGGGACAGGGTTTTTTGCACAGTAATCCATCTTTCATACCAAATGTTTTCTGAATTTACCTTGAAACAAGCCATCAGCATTCCAACTGTTTATTTCCTTTTCTGGGGCTAAAAAGGGTCAACTTGTCTCTAGGCAAATGATTGCTCATTGGTTGTTTGCTGATATTTTTAATTTTTGTTACTTCTGCCATGTTAGATGTATTCTGAGCAAGGTTAAGGCACATTCCATGAGAACCTTATCCTCTTCGGTGCCATTTTGGAAGTGTGAACTCTAGAAGCATTCTAGAAGCAGCATCCCAGTCTTCTTCTCTTAATACATTTACAAAACACTACAAACTGGGTTCTTTCTCCATGTTCAGAGCAGGCTTTGTGAGGACCATTCTCCAGGGGTTGTTGGATTCTTTTCTTTCCTCCTTCCAGGTAGGGTAAGCTACCTGTATGCTATTAAGGCATTTATTAGATTGCCAGTATGCCACTAAAGCAGTGTGGATGATGAACGTAGTACAGCAGCATAAGTCCTACTTTCCTTTAACAGCAGATGTTTGAATTTCACACTGACTCAGTGGCAGCACTGTACCGCCATCCTCCTCATTTTGTGTATAGTTCAATTTTATCCAACCTTTATGTTGGTTGTCTTTATAACTTTGAAATGGCAAGATGTTCTTCATCTCACATTGCTGCAGTCCTTACATATGGGTAGTCCGCTGTCCTCGGTCGGCCCGAATACCAAAGTATTAGGCTGACGTCGGTCAAGGCGCTTAATACTGACATCAGGACGTCAGGGTACAAAAGCGCATGACCGACGTCACATCCCCAGTCTTTTTTGCCGCATGGTCCGATGCAGAAGCAGCGTTGCAAGTGCCGTTCGGCGTTCTGAAATTTTTCGAGTTCGGAGTTTCAGACCGAATCCAAGTTGGCTAAGTACCCCGTTGGGGAATATTTTGTTTTTTTCTTGCCTCAGTGTATTACCGGATGTCAGAAAAAGTGAATAATTGTATTTCTTCTGGGAAGCAGATACCGCATAGGGATTATCATTCTTTGTGCATTCCTTGTTTGGGGCCTGAGCACGACGTAGTCGGGTGTCGCTTTTGTGCTAGGTTTAATAAGCGCACTATTAAGCGAAGGTTAGATTGTGCTAGGCTGGTCTTCGGGAAGCGGTGCAATTACAACATGCCGTCGGATACTCCGACGCCCGCTTCCACGAAGAAGCGCAAAGACAAAGCGGTTAAACCCAGGCAAGATGAGTCGTCCGTTCCGGACGCCAGTTCTTTAGAGGCTTCAATGGAACCGGTGGTTCCGATGGAGGCTTCTCTGGAGTCTCTGGGGGAGACCTTGATTTTGCAGGATGTGGCCTCTCCAGAGGCAGGCCAGGCTGAAGGGGCTTCTCAGGTTTCTGTACTCCCCTCCCTTCCCAGGGTGGTTAGGCCCTCTCCTTCTGTTTCCAAGGCTTCATCCAGGGGCAGGCCAGGTTTAGCTTCTGTTGGTGTCTCTCCTAGTTCAGCAGGGTCTGTGCCTAAGAAGCACATGCTTAAAATGGCAGAAGATTTGATTACTCTGATTAGAGGTTCTATGCCCCCTCCTGATAAGAGGCCTAGGGTGGAGCCAGAGTTGAAAAGTTTTGAACAGGCTTCGGATGATTCAGAGTCTTCGGCTGAAGACTTACAGGAGTACACTCCTTATTCTGATTCTGATGCAGAAGATTCCACTCCTTCTGCTTCTCCTCCAGAGGATTTTTCTTTTTCAGAGACACTTCATTCTATGAGGGAACATTTTAAGTGGGAAGGTCAGGACTTCTCTGATTCACGGAAAAGGCTTAGGGAATTTTTGTTTTTACCTCAACATAGGCCCTTAGCTATACCTCCTGTTCTGGATGTTGTGCAAGATGTATTTTCAGAGGCTTCACTTAATCCTGATTCTCTGCCTCCTGCACCTGTTAAACCGGATAGGTATTACAGGGTGCCTGAGGCTCATAAATATCTCTATAAGAGTCCTAGGGCGGACCCAGAAACTATTAGCCAGGGACCTAAGGGTGTCAGGGCCTCTGTTGTAAAGAATCCGGTTCCTCTAGATAAAGAGGCCAGAGCTTTGGATAGATGGGGAAAGAAGGTCTATACATCTTCTACCTTAGCAATGAGGGCTTTGAATTGCCAGTTTCATATGTTGAAATATCAGAATTTTCTTCTTTCTCAATTGAAATCTAAGGTGGATGCTCTGGCCGAAGGCATTGAGTGTAAAGAATTACAAGATTTGGTGCATGTCTCTGAACAGGTGGGTAAGCATTCTTTACAGTGTGGTTTTGATGCTTTGCAGGCCTCTTCTAGGGTGGCTGCCACTGGTTCAGTTCTTCGCAGGCACGCCTGGCTTAAGGATCAGAATTTATCTGACCATGTTAAGACAAGGATTTTGGATGCTCCTTTGCAGTCTGAAGTGTTGTTTGGTCCACCTGTGGAGTCAGTCTTGAAGAAAATGGAAGACAAGGCTAAGTCTATGCAGACTGTTAAAGATTTTTGCAAGTTCAGCCTCCAGTTTAGTAGAAATTGGCCTGCTAAGGGGTGGGCGTATCCTTCTTCTGACTCTCAGTCTAGGGGTAGATCTAGGCGTGGTAGGGGCAGAGCTCAAAGTTCCTTCAGACCTAGAACATGGAGTTCACCTGCACAATCTTGAGTGAGGGCAGGGGCCAGTCTTTTCGTAAACAGGCCCAATGACCTACTGTTTCAGCTGCCAGATCCTTCTTGCCTGGCAGCACCTTTGGGAGGACGGTTGGCACTCTTCAAGGAAAATTGGATTTTAATTACCCAGGACAAATGGGTGTTGGATATCATACACCAAGGTTACAAGTTTTATTTCCATACCTTGCCTCCTTTCAAAGGCATGCCAGACGTTCCTCCTCAGCAAAGACTAGAGGCTCACAAACAGATTTCTCTACTACTTCAAATAGGAGCTATACAACCGGTCCCTCTGCCAGAAGTGGGCCTAGGATTTTATTCTCGCCTGTTTCTAGTACCAAGAAAGGGAACACGTGGAGACCAATTTTGGATTTATCTATCCTCAACACATATCTGGACATTCCCAAGTTCAAAATGTTGGCGTTACAACAGCTTTTACCTCTGCTGGGCAAAGATCACTGGATGGTGACTCTGGATCTCAAGGAGGCTTACCTTCATGTTCCTATCAGGCCCAGTTGCAGGAAGTATCTGCGTTTTCGGGCTGGGACTTTTCATTATCAGTTCTCTGCATTGCCCTTTGGCTTATCTACTGCGCCCAGAGTGTTCACAAAGGTTCTGGCTCCAGTGATAGCTTTCTTCAGGCTAAGAGGAATACAAATCTATCCTTATTTGGACGATTGCCTGATTCTGGCTCAAGGAAAGGACGAACTTCTTCATCATTTACAGTATGTGATGGCAGTGTTAAGATGCCTAGGGTATTCTGTGAACGAAATAAAGTCCAGTCTAGTACCCTCTCAGGACATGTGCTTTCTGGGTGTGAGACTGAATACAGCATCCCAGATGGCCTTTTTGACCCCGGACAAACAAAAGAATCTTTCTCTTTATTTCCATCAATTGTCTCGTCAGTCCAGGCTGACTGCAAGGACAGTCCTTCAAGCCTTGGGGTTCATGGCATCTTGTATTCTGGTACTTCCCAATGCCAAACTGCATATGAGGAAGCTACAATGGTATCTCAAAATGTATGGACGCAACACTGCCAAGATATGGACACTGTCATTCAGATAATACCTTGCATTCAAAAGGAATTTTTGTGGTGGGCTCAGGAATGTCACCTAAACAAGGGACTCTCTGTGACCCGACCAGAGGCGAGTCAGATTCTAACGACAGATGCCTCAGACATAGCTTGGGGAGCTCATCTAAATGGAAAATGGGTACAAGACACGTGGCCTGCCAGACTTCAACATTTACATATCAACTTGAAGGAGATGTTAGCAGTCCAATTTGCATTGATAGCTTTCAAGGATTTACTTCTTCCAGGGCAGGTGTTGATTCAAACAGACAACACAACTGTCATGTGGTACATCAACAAGCAAGGGGAGACACATTCTTACCCTCTATGCAGACAAGCAATGATTTTGTGGGAGACTGCTCTCAGTTTGCAGCTAAATCTTCAGGCAAGGTTTCTGCCAGGAGCACAGAACTCCTTAGCAGATGTGTTGAGCAGACAAATCATGGATCCCCATGAGTGGAAATTGGATCCTCATGTATTTCAAAAGTTGACAGTGTTATGGGGAACTCCAGACATAGATCTGTTCGCTTCTCCACTAAATTACCAGTTGCCAAAGTTTTGCACGAAAAGGTTTCATCCCACAGCTTGGAAAGTGGATGCTCTCTCATTCAATTGGAGCAATCTTCACGTGTATGCATTTCCACCACTGCCTCTCCTCCCAAAGGTACTCCTGAAGGTCAGACAGGACAAGCCAACCATGATTTTAATAGCTCCGGATTGGCCTCGACAGCACTGGTACCCATTACTGAGAAGTCTGGTACGGGAGCCTCCATGGCCTTTACCTTCGATTCCACACCTGCTGTCTCGGGAGAACAGTCACTTACTCAATGTCAAACTTCAGTCTCTGCATCTAACAGCCTGGCATATTCTGTTTTAAACCCTGAAGGGTCTCAGCTTCCACAACAAGTTTTGAATGTTATTTTGGAGGCCAGAAGGCCTAGTACAAGGAAAGTTTACGCAGATAAATGGAGGAGATTTTTAATTTGGAGTACAGCAAAGGACTTTGATGTTTCTAAACCTAATTTAAGTGTTGCTCTTCAATACCTTACTGAGTTATTAGACAAAGGTTTGTCCTTCTCCTCTATAAAGATTCATGCTGCAGCAATTTCTGCTCACTATGACTGTGAACCACCATTATTTTCTCATCCTTTGTTTAAGCAATTCCTTAGAGGGGCAAAGAATATAAGACCCCCACGTAGAGCTCCTACTCCTGCTTGGGATCTCAATTTTGTGTTAGAGAAACTCACTCTACAACCTTTTGAGCCTGCAGCTACTGCCGAGTTGAAATATTTATCATGGAAGACTGCTTTTTTGTTGGCCATTACCTCTGCGAGAAGGGTTTCTGAATTACAGGCCCTTATGGCGGTTGAGCCTTTCTTAATTTTCCACAAGGACAGGGTATCTTTGCGTACTAATTCTTCTTTTATGCCTAAAGTGGTTTCTAGTGTGGCTTTAAACCAAACTATTCATTTGCCTACTTTTTATGCAAACCCCCAAAATAAAGGGGAAAAGATTTTGCACACTTTGGATATACACAGACAGTTGCGATATTATTTGAGCAGAACTAAAGGGTTCAGGCAGTCTCAGCAGTTATTTGTTTCATTTGCTTTGGGTTCTCAAGGCAAACCTGTTTCAAAACAAGCTATTTCTAAGTGGATTGGTTTTTGTATTGCTTTCTGTTATTCCCATCATGGTAAGGAGATTCCAGCTGGGATTAGGCCTCATTCCACTAGGGCTACTGCCACTACTACAGCTTTTTTAAGGGGGGTGGCTACTAAAGATATTTTGGAGGCAGCTACTTGGAGTTCAGTGCATACTTTCTCTAAGCATTACCACCTTCCACTTTACTCTAAATCTAGGGCTGGATTTGCCACTGCAATTTTACAGGGCATTTTGGCAGCTCCTAATGCTTTATAGTTTAGCCATCCTCCCTTACCTCTGCTTTGGGATTCTACCCATATGTAAGGACTGCAGCAATGTGAGATGAAGAACATAGTACAGTTTTGTACCTACCATAAATGTAGATGTTCGAAGATCCACATTGCTGCAGTCCAATTTTCCCTCCCTCCTTCCCCTCTGTAGTTTGAGGTGGTTGTGTGGTTTGGGTTGTAAATATTGTAAATATGATTAGTGCAGGGGTGGTTGGTTGTTCTTTGCTGTTTCTTGGCTTTGGCCTTTCTTTTAAGGGCCTTATGACATCTGGGGCAAGAAAAGACTGAGGATGTGACGTCGGTCATGCGCTTTTGTACCCTGACGTCCTGATGTCAGTTTTAAGCGCCTTGACCGACGTCAGCCTAATACTTTGGTATTCGGGCCGACCGAGGACAGCGGACTACCCATATGTAAGGACTGCAGCAATGTGGATCTTCGAACATCTACATTTATGGTAGGTACAAAACTGTACTTTTTAGGAAATTCCTTTCTGGTCCTTACTCAGAGTTCTAGTGCCAAGCAGGAAGAATAGCCAGCATTCTGTGACAGGAGTTGGACTTATCCAGATTGTAGGGGGCTTAGCCAGTCTCCTATCACAAAGAGTTAGAGGAGGGGATTGTGAGTTCTGGAAAGCTGCCAGCATGGGTTGTGTTCTGACAAAGAAACCCATATGCTTCTGAAGCAGTCTGTAATTTAAGCCTCTGTTACATGCAAGTAGGGTTTGTGCAACTGTACTTTATACAACTCTTTCTTATTGAAGTTTTCTTGACACTCTCTGATATTTGCCATGGAATTTCTCAGGATTTTGGGGATACATAGCTTCTACAATTCTCATGACTCCTTTTTTCAGACTTCACATTTGAAAAATTCAGTGATCCCTCAAGTCAGTCTGTTCTTATCAGGAACGCTTATTATTTTTTCAGATTCCAGTCCTGGAGTTTGTAGGAAGGGAAGTAGTGTGGTGGTTGGATCAATTGTCTCTCAGTCTAGGTCTTCCCCTCTGCTTTACACATCCTCTTCAGTTTGTCACAGTAAATACTTAAGTGTTTGTTTGGCAGGGTGTTATCAAAAGGAGTGAAAGTCTGTAGAACAGAGTAGACAGAAGCACATCATTGTTAAAGAAATGATGGGAGTAGTAAATGTTTGAAAGCCTTGAATAATCTCTGCTCTCACCACAGTGATGTGGTACATAAACGGGAGGGGTACTCTGTCTTTAACCCCCTTTGCAGTCTTGTTATGGTACCATAGGATGTTGCAACTTATCTTAGTTTGACTCTGCAGGCTTCATACATTCTGCCCAAGTAAAACACTGCAGCAGACAAATTAAACAGCAGCAGGACAGACCCTCACAAATGGAAACTGAACCCAGCGATTTTCCAGGAATTGATCCATCAGTGGGGAATGCATCTAACAGAAATGTTTGCCTCCTTTCAGTTAGAGATGTTTAGTTTCAGAGCTTGGAAGAGATGCCTTTCATTGTTATGGACAAGTATGTTCCTGTATGCTTTTTCCTTTCCACTGATAATGAGAATTCTTTTAAAGACCCAGAAGGACTCTCTGGAGGTAGGGGTGCTTATTCCCTCTTGGCCCAGGCAAGACTGGTTCTTCCTTATTTTGAAGCTGGCCAGGGGCTGTTGCTGCAAACTTTTTCATACACTGTATTTACTAACACATGACTGGTTGTTTAATGCACCCCATCCTGAAAGCACTTCACTTGACTGCAGTGATGATTCAATTTTGATACCTTTCAGGCACCTTTTTATTTTGCAGAAGTGCAGCAGGTACTGAAGGAGGTTAATAACATGTTAACAGGAAATTATATATTTACAAGTGGGAAAGATTTTCTAGTAGGTGCTAATCTAAGAATGAGAAAACCTTTGACACTTAAGGCCCATTTGCCTCTGTTTTTTGATAAATTGTGCAATTTACTGTCTTCTAGCCTATTTTTTTATTCTTCTGTTGCCTGCTTTTGCATCCCCACTTTTGTCTGGCCCTCAAGTTGAGCAGTGTTTGAAAGAGGCTTTACATATTCATCTGCCTAGTAAACAGATGGCTCCTCCCTTGGTATTATAACTTAGCTTGAAAAGCTTTTTTTTTCTCCATCTCATTTAAACTTCTAGACTAAGAGTATCTGAGTTAAAGTGGACAGGGTTTAAACATGGACAGGGTTTCTTTGAGAACAAATCCTCTTTTTATGCCTAAAGTTGAGTTTTCCATGAACCATCTCTGTGTTCTTTGCAGAACCTAAAAATAGGAGAAAGAACTCTCCTTACTTTCTGGATGCTTGTAGACAGTGCAGGTACTGCATGGACAGCACCCAGTCCTTCAGAAAAGCTGATAATGCTGTTTGCCTTCTAAGAGAGTATAAGAGAAGGTCAGCCAGTACCCAAGTTCAAGAGATGCTTACCCTAGGAGTTCTTCTACCAAGGCGTTTAGACGAAAGAGAGGAAAGCTTCTACGAGTTTCAAAGAATGAGGTTTCCTAAATACCAGTTCTAGATCTTTCTTTTATCATCATGTTTGTGAAAGTACTAAAATTCAAACTGTTGAATCTTTCGAGTTTACCATCCATTCTTCTGAGATTCGTGGTAACATTAGACCTAAAAGATGCTCAACACACAGACTTCAGAAGATTTCATATTCTGTGTCTAGGTCAAATTAGTTCTCAACATTTAACCTTTGAGTTAGCTACTAGGGTGTTTACAAAATGTCTAGCTCGAAGGATAGCTTGCTGCAGACTGCAAATCATTCTTATTTTTTCCTTTAGATAACTTGCACCCCAATCTCAAACATCTTCATCTGACTGCTTAGATAATTGAACCTCATGTAAAAGTTGTCTAAAAGTTGTTGATGTGCAGCATGTGAAAAAGGAGGTATTTATTTATTGGTATTTGTTTGCCGAGAAAGCCCACTTGTTCAAGCAGAGCCCATTTTTAGTGAAGGCCTGGAGAGAAAAGCTCCACAAAGCAGTTAGTATAACTGTACATAATATTCAGAACAGTTAGTAGAAACAAGAAGCATAGTACAAAACACAACAAAGTACATTATAAAATGCAGGTAGTACAGAGAAAGAAGTTCAAGGGATATATAATAGTTTAAGCAGTACTATTCCATACAAATCAAGGTATATTGCAAGTGTAGGTTAGTGAAATACTATGAAGCAGGAGTATCGAATTAGAGTAACCATTATGCAGGCTTAGATGAACATTCAATAGATGTACATATTAGTACTAAGGAAAGGTTAGAAGGAAGGATGAAGTAAATAAAGTTGATACTACTTAATTATGGGGAATCAGGTTTTAGGAAGATGACACTTTGAGCATCTACAGTGCCAGAGAGTGAAGAGATGTTGCCTGAGAGATTTGTTGAAGGAGAAAACATTACTGATGGTCCTAATAGCTAATGGGAGAGCATTCCATAGTTCAGCAATAGAGAATGAGTAGAGCATTTGACCAGCGGGGACTTCTGGTTTTTCAGCTTGGAGTAGAAGTTATTTTTCAGATCTGACTGGTCTATTTGGGAAATAGTGAGTTAATATGGAAGAAAGGGCTGGACAAGTCTGTTGGATTGTAAATAATTTTGTAATGTAGTTAATTCATTCACTCCAATGGAGCTCAGGAAGTTTGCACTGTAGCTTACAATGGGCGGAGCCTAAGGCTTTTGACAGAATCAAATTATGTCCTCAAATTTCAAACAAATGTTTGTATCTTTGGAACCACAGGGGTTATTAATGCAGTAAAAATGGCAAACGTTTCAGCACAAACTATTTTTATAGTGATAGTATTTGGCAGATGAGATTGGATGTGTGTTGCCATAAAGGCCTGAACGACCATATATCTATAAAACCAGTACTTAAAATACTGGCCAATAACCCAAAACAGAGTGTGTAATAATGCAAAAATGTATATATGTAAACACTCAAATTAGTGGACTCATTCATTGTCAAATTGTCAATCAATTATTTTATTCCCAGTGTTTTATTGTTCACAATGTACTGTTCATATTTTATTGTGGAAGGACAAACACATATATTTATATATTTTTACATATTCATTAGTTTTATATACATCATACTTTGCATTTTTATGGTTAATACTATATTCATATATATACATTTTTAACTATATACATATTTGTTTATATTTATATTTATATATTTATATTTATATATTTATATCTATATTTATATTTACATTTATATTTATAACGAGGTTTATGTATTTATGTTATTTATATTTATATTGACATATAATTTTAACATAGTATAATATAGATTAATTGGCATATCAATACACTCTACTTGAACAATTTTGGAATTATAATAGGTCTATTATTACAATAATATATATTTTTTAGTTCACTCATAATATTAAATAACATTAAATAATATTCATTTAATTTAATATGCGTACATTTACAATTGAGGGGTAGAATGAACACATACACACACAACACAGGTATGTGTAATAGTAATATACAGATATACATTTTTAAGTGGTCTACACTACAAAAGGTAGTATTTGTTAAACTGCATATAGCTTTAAAACCAATTATAATTACAATCAATTATGTTAATTGAACAACTGGCACCTTTAGATACGTATTTAAGAGCTCATCTGAATGGAATACTTAGATTCTGAAGAAGTCCAGTAACCTATGGACGAAAGCGCGCTCAATCGTACAGTTTATATGTAAGAAGGGCTGGTGGTGTTGGTTGTATGCTGTATTTTAAGCCAAACCAAGAAACGGATTACCGTGTTGGTTTATGGTTCAAGGTGGACTATTTTTGTTTTAACTGTTTTACCATTCAAATAAATCTATTTGCAACATTATCTGTGGAAGAAATATTCTTTGATTGTTTGGAGGAAATCCCTTTATTGTGCGGGAAAGCGGACAGGTTTTGCTTGTGAACTTTGTGTTCGGAGGAGGTCTGTGCTTCTGTGGTTACTAGTGTTCCGCAACTTCTGCTACGAGGGTTCCCCAGGATGGAAGGAGAACAAAGTTTGCTCAGCCAGCTGGTCCAACTTATTCGGACCCATTCACAAGAGACAACAGGGTCGGTTGTTTCTTTGGACCTTACCGGGTCTATCCAGTGTGGTCAATGGAGCCCCAACGGAGAAGAGAGATGGGAGGAGGTGACACGTGAAAGCGCTGGGGTGACGCACAATTCCCGTGTCCAAGGTACAACCGAACAAAATACCAATATGGCTCGTGAGGGAGCGTCTGGTTACAATAACAATAAGAAACCGCGCTCGAAAAGAGGACAGCAATTTTTGGAGGGCTATAACAACATAGCCTTCAGTGAGTGGCTTGAAAAATCATTTTCGGTAGGAAATGGACACAATCCAACCATTGACGACAATTACCGATACAAGGACAAATGTAAGCTTCTTGAAACGGAGCTTAACAGGTATCGTAATCTCAGTTTGGACAATTGGTATTTAAAGAAATGTGTGGAAGAGAAGATAGTCCCTAAGGGACTTAGACTGATGAAATACCCCAATAATGTACGCAATGATGAAGAACTATTTAATACTATTACGGAATTGCTTAATGACTGTGGACTATCCATTTTAAAAGCTATGATAGATAGTAATGAAAAAATTTTAAATGAAAGTAAAAAATGTATAGACAAGTTATATTATGACATTAGCAATGATCTTTTGTTTACAGTACAAGAATATAAGAACATATACTGTGGTGTACTGCAGGAGGTTGATTTGAATGTTAATAAAAATTACAAGAGGAAAATAGGTAAAATTGAGCGGGATGTGAGAGAATATAGGGAAGGGAGAGCCTATGTAAATCCTGGAAACAGGACTAACAATAGGAGATTTTTTAATGGAAGAAATAGAAGTGATGATTCAGTGGGGGGGCAGGGATTTCAACAACACCCAAATGAATCTTTTTACAACAATAGGCATAGGAGTTGTGTGGATGATGAGAGAGATAGTCAGGAAGACCCTTTAGGGGAAGATCAAGGACCCCGGAGATCAGAACGGATCAGGAAACAGGGGCAGCATTTTTCATATGCAGACGTAACAGGGAATTTTTATCAAACAAGACAACAGAGAGGGACGAGATACAGATAGAATGTTCACACTATGATAAAAAGGAAATTGTTTCCGTATTAATAGATACCAATAACAAAGATAGTACTATTTTAAACGAGTCTCAGAATAATAGTAGGGATGGTCAGGGGACCACACTATCAAATTGTGTTAATGAGGGGGGATCAACTGACTTGGCACCTTGCAGTATACACTCCATGGAGAACTTTCACATTTACAATTTTACTGAACTAGAAATATCTCCGGCTTTTTTTGGTCTTTTTACAAAGGGGTTTTCCTTTGTACCAAAGAAAAAGCCGAAAATGGAAGAAGTTTTGATAGATATAAAATTGTTTACCAGAAAATTGAACCTGGGATTATTGCTTCAGGGCACGAATAACACTAATAGTGAAAAACTAAAAAGGAGAAGTGTGTTCAATCCCCCCCTTCAAACTGACATTTTGAATTTTGAAGCAACAGTCATAGATATGGTAAGACAAGAATTTGCATCCAATAAAAAAATACAAGATTTTAGTAATCTAACCTTAGATGAAAAAGACGTTCTCAAAAAACTTCAAGAAAATGAAAAGTTAAGAATTATGAAACCTGACAAGGGGGGAGGTGTGGTCCTTATGGATCATTGGGACTACACCAAGAAGATGTTGGAAATTTTGAATAACGAAGATAGATACAGCCTAGCATCCAAGAATGAGATGAACATGTGTTATAGGAAGATAGATTACATCCTTCAGGACAATTTACTACAAGGACTAATGGATGTTGACATGTATAACTATTTGAAAGTTCCCAAACCTATAGTTCCAGAAATATTTGGAATCCCGAAGATACACAAACAGGTTGACAACCCTCCTTTAAGACCTATAGTTACATCTCAGGGCTCAAAAACACAACCCCTGGCGATACTGGTAGATACAAAATTGAAACAATTTAGTAAAGATTACCCCCATATTTTAATTGATTCCTGGGATTTTTTGAAGAAATTTAATGATATCCCATACCAGGATAGATACCTGTTTATAACCATTGATGTAAAAGACCTGTTTTCGGTTATACCTCACGATGTAGGACTTACATGGTTTGAATATATGTTGGTGGATTTTAAGTTTCTGAACAACAATGACTTCAGATTAGTTTTAGAAAGTATGGAGTTAGTATTAAAAAATAACTTTATTTACTTTCAAGGGGATATATATCATCAAAAGGACGGTGTAGCAATGGGGTCGGCTTGTGCACCCATATATGCCAATATAATAATGTTGTTCTGGGAATTGAATTTTGTGTTTAAATCAGACTATAAAGATTACATTGTTAATTATTTTAGATTTCTGGACGACATATTTATAATATGGGATGGCACGACCCAACAGGTAAAAGACTTTACTCAGTATATAAACAATACTACACCGTTCCTTAGGTTTACGTTTGATGTAACATCAGACCAAGTGAACTATTTGGATGTTACTATTAGTAAGAATAAAACTGACAAGAAATACAAATCCAGAATATATAGGAAAGCCTGTTTTTCCAATTCCTACGTCCACTATGAGAGTGACCACCCCTTATTTTTGAAGAAAAATGTGGTAAAGGGGCAAATGATAAGAGCCTCCAGAATGACTAGTGATAGGGGTGAGTTTTTGGAAGAAATGAAGACAATTAACAAATTATTTAGTGAAAGAGGATACCCTGACAGTCTCATAAAGAAGGTCAAAAAAGATGTCATGAAACAGAGAAATATTAGATATATGCCACTTCTAGGAAATTACCCTATGACAAATATGAATGGAAATAGAAACGAGTCCACCAACAGTATTATTAGTAACAACAATGAAGAAAGTACAGAGATTACCCAGATAGGAAATGTACCCCGGTTAACACTAACATACTTCTACGGGTTAGGTTGGTTAAGGAAAGGGATAAATGAAATTTGGAATATGTTCTCTAGAATAACCAACAAACCATCAATATTTCAGGAACCATTAAAAATTTGTTACAGAAAGAACACAAATTTAAAGAAAATGTTTGAATTTAAAAAAGACATACATAGGGAACAAGGAGCAAGTAGCAAAGTAGACACATTTAAGTGTGGAAGATGTGCCCAATGTTCTTTCTTGGCAGGAAGTAAGGAATTATGGTTAAAAAGTACAGGACACAAGTTTAGAAGCAACAAATACTATAGTTGTTATACCAAGGGGGTGGTATACCTAGCATACTGTTTGGACTGCTGGGCATACTATGTGGGGAAAACTGAAAGACAACTAAGAGTGAGAATATATGAACATATGAGAGACATATCAAAGAAAAATGAAAACAACGCATTATACAGACATGCTAGTATGTGTAAGAATGCAAATATTAAGTTTTGGGTATTGGAAGAAGTAAAGGCCTGTGACAGAGGGGGAGACTGGGAAACATTCCTGGAATTCAGGGAACTTATTTGGCAGATGAGATTGGATGTGTGTTGCCATAAAGGCCTGAACGACCATATATCTATAAAACCAGTACTTAAAATTCTGGCCAATAACCCAAAACAGAGTGTGTAATAATGCAAAAATGTATATATGTAAACACTCAAATTAGTGGACTCATTCATTGTCAAATTGTCAATCAATTATTTTATTCCCAGTGTTTTATTGTTCACAATGTACTGTTCATATTTTATTGTGGAAGGACAAACACATATATTTATATATTTTTACATATTCATTAGTTTTATATACATCATACCTTGCATTTTTATGGTTAATACTATATTCATATATATACATTTTTAACTATATACATATTTGTTTATATTTATATTTATATATTTATATTTATATTTACATTTATATTTATAACGAGGTTTATGTATTTGTTATTTATATTTATATTGACATATAATTTTAACATCGTATAATATAGATTAATTGGCATATCAATACACTCTACTTGAACAATTTTGGAATTATAATAGGTCTATTACAATAATATATATTTTTTAGTTTACTCATAATATTAAATAACATTAAATAATATTCATTTAATTTAATATGCGTACATTTACAATTGAGGGGTAGAATGAACACATACACACACAACACAGGTATGTGTAATAGTAATATACAGATATACATTTTTAAGTGGTCTACACTACAAAAGGTAGTATTTGTTAAACTGCATATAGCTTTAAAACCAATTATAATTACAATCAATTATGTTAATTGAACAACTGGCACCTTTAGATACGTATTTAAGAGCTCATCTGAATGGAATACTTAGATTCTGAAGAAGTCCAGTAACCTATGGACGAAAGCGCGCTCAATCGTACAGTTTATATGTAAGAAGGGCTGGTGGTGTTGGTTGTATGCTGTATTTTAAGCCAAACCAAGAAACGGATTACCGTGTTGGTTTATGGTTCAAGGTGGACTATTTTTGTTTTAACTGTTTTACCATTCAAATAAATCTATTTGCAACATTATCGGTGGAAGAAATATTCTTTGATTGTTTGGAGGAAATCCCTTTATTGTGCGGGAAAGCGGACAGGTTTTGCTTGTGAACTTTGTGTTCGGAGGAGGTCTGTGCTTCTGTAGTTAATTCATTCACTCCAATAGAGCTCAGGAAGTTTGCACTGTAGCTTACAATGGGCGGAGCCTAAGGCTTTTGACAGAATCAAATTATGTCCTCAAATTTCAAACAAATGTTTGTATCTTTGGAACCACAGGGGTTATTAATGCAGTAAAAATGGCAAACGTTTCAGCACAAACTATTTTTATAGTGATAGTATTCTTTAGGTTCTAAGTCATAAACAGAATTTTATAAGTCACAGTAAACACAGTAACAATTACATTTGTAATATTTTGTAAACGACTTACAATATCTCAGCAACCACTCAAGTTGCTTGCATACTGTCAGCAGCATTTTCTTCATCTAGCTGAGAGCTTTCATATGAGGCTAAGTAGTTCTGTCTGTTACTCAGTTGTTGAGATTTAGAAAAATGTGAAAATTGTATCTGTATAAATTCATATCATAAAAATGGTTAATATCTGATGTTAAGTTGTCAATCTCGCCTTCATTCTTGCTTGATGGGTTCGGAGCCGATCCTCGGCTCCGACTCGGCACTTTGCTAAGCTCGAGAGTCACTTTTACCAGCTCGAGGCAGCCCCATATCCCATGATGCAAGGCGGTAAGTACCCAGATCTCGTTTGCCGCTTCGCTGATGAGGTCCTCCTTTTGCCAGCTCCTGGTAAGTGTTAGTTTTAAACTACTATTTGCCCCTAAAATTTAATAATTTTCACTTTTCTTTAGAATACCTTCATTTTTACTTAATTGTAAGCCCTTTTCTGACTAAAATTATTTTTCCTTCCCCTTCTTTTAGTCAGGCCTTCATTCCCTCCCATCCCCCCCCCCCTGTTAGGGTGTGTGTGTGAGAGGTTAATTATTGTTTAATAGATAACTTTAGTTGTCTGATTGGGACTGTGTGTGTGTACTGTTTTGTGTACAACCATGTCCAAAGAGCAAAGGGTCTCAGGCTTTAAGAAGTGTGACTCATGCTGTCAGAAGATGTCTCTGACAGACGGTCACACTTCTTGCTTATATTGCCTGGGACCTCTCCACCTGCAGGACTCCTGTGCAATTTGTCATTCCTTTAGCCAGAGTCTCCTGCAGGAGAGGAGAAATAAGTTGATTTTAAGGGGTCTCCCTAAACCGGAGGGCTCTCCGGCCAAATCGGCTCCGAGCAAGACTTCTAAGTCTTCCAAGGCCCAGGCTTCTGTATCTAAGCCGGTGGCCTCGGCTCCGACTCCTTCGGAGTCGAAATCGGCTCCGGCTGGAGCCGATCCTGTCTTGCAAAAATCTTTGGTGCCGATACTGCTATGGTCACATTGGTGTCGGCTCCGACTGGCTCCGACCACCATGTGGCTCAGGCTTCGGTGTCGGTGCCGACCGGCTCCGACACCGTTACTGTTATGTCTGTATATGCTCCGGCTGGAGCCGAGGCATCGAGACTTTCATTCGGAGCCGAAAAGTCGTCTGCTCCATCTGGATCTGTGGTTTCTTCGGCTTCGATGGTTCCTTCGAGGAAGAGGTCCAGGTCCCCTTCCTTGGAACCGATACTTTTGGCTCCGGCCTCACCTCTCCTTTCGGAGCGGAGCCATCGGAGCCGATCATCTAGGTCGTCCAGGCTTTCAGACCATGATTTAGAGAGGGTGGTAAGTAGATTGTTGAAATCACAGGCACTGGCCCAGATGCTTCATAGTCCGTCTCAACAGACGACTATTAGTCCACACCCTCTTCAAGTTCCTCCTTCGACTCTACCTCAGAGTTTGGAGCTGGAGTCATCGGGGAATAGTTACTGCTATGGCTGAGGGGCAGATACCCCCCCCCCTTCTGCACCCTCGGCATCTACTCATCTCCTCTTCGAGACCTTCCTTGGAGGGATTCGGTGGTCGGGCTTCCCTGGTCTCCTCGGAGGGGGTGAGTGGCATCGGACCCTTGTCCGACCCCGCTCTTCCCCTTGGAGCCTCGGCCTTGGTGAGCTCGGCTCCGACATCTGCCTCTGAGCCTTCCCTTTCGGTGGGCCCTGGAGTCCCGGTTTCTTTGGAACGGGTTCTCTCGGATCTCCCTGGGAGGGGGGCCTTCGAGGTGATGAAGAGTGTGCTGGCCACTGGGCTCAGCCAGCAGTCTATTCCCTTAGCTCCTCCCTCTACAGTGCCTGTCGATATCTCTTCCATCTCTCTTGCACCCGGACCCAGAGATCCACCGCCTCAGGTTTCCCCACTGGGAATAACCCCCTCTTCCGAGGATTCTCCTGACCAGTGAGGAGATCCTCCGCGCAAGAGGACTTGTAAGAGGAAACACCTAGACTCCCCTGAGTCTATCACTTCAGATACCGACTTAGATGAGTCGGAGGGATCCCCAAGATCCCCCTCTGAGGATGTCTCCTTTTCAGACATCCTAGAACTCCTAAAACAGAGGGGAAACTGGCCCTCCACAAATCCCTCTGAGGATGAGTCGGTATACCTAGAGGCGTTTGGATCTTGGCCCTCCACCTCCTGGGTGTCTCCGCCTTTCGACCCCCTTATGGAGGTTATTGCTCGAAAGTCTTGGGCTGCTCCTGACTCTGTAGAGCCAGTTCCTAGGAGGCCGTCTAAATTTATTACAGCCCCTTCGGAAAAGCAATTCCTTATGAAGGTGTCCCTGTTGATGCCATGGTGGTGGCGGCTGCCACTAAGAAGGAACTTGCAGATCCTTCCGTACCAGTCCATCCTCCTAATAAGGATTCTAGGACCATGGATAGGTATGGCAAGCGGATGTTCTCTTCAGCGACCTTTGCTATGCGCTCGCTGAACTACTTATGTCACTTCACCAGACTCCAAAGGGACATCCTTAAGGAACTAGGTGAAGTAGTGCAGGATCCTACGGCTGCAGGGGCTCAAGAGAAAATTGCTTCTCAGCTAGGAATCCTTAATTCTATAGCTAACTCCTCCATGCGACTGATATCATATGCAGCAGATGGAGCAAGTAGAGCCGCGGGTACAGGGGTGGCTCTTAGACGTCAATCCTGGATGCGGCTCTGTAATTTTGCAGATCCCTTTAAGGCGTCCTTCAGAAACTCTCCCTTTGATGGGTCAGCTTTGTTTGGCCCTCAAGTGAAGGATACATTGACCAGGTGTGAACAGGACGGCAAGACTCTTTCTGCCGTAGGGGTCCGTTTTTCCACCCCTTCTAGACCTTACCCCAAAGGACAGAAGGGTGGAAAGATGTGGTTCCGCAAATCCCAAGGAGTCACGCCGGATACACGTGGTCAGTTTACTCCTAGAGGCAGAGGGGGTAATAATAACAGACGCCGCTCTAGAGGCAGAGGGGGTCCACAAAACCAGGGAAGCAGAGAGCCTCTCTCTGACAAGCCCTTCCAGCATCCCTGAGATGTTGCCCGACTGTCCATCCTTGGAGGCAGTCGGGGGAAGACTATCGCTGTACCCAGAAGCCTGGCGTTCCCTCTCTCAAGACAGATGGGTACAGTCGATTATATCCGAGGGTTACAAAATTCCTTTCGAGGAAAGTCCTTTCTCTCACAAAAATTCCCTTCCAGATGTACCACCCGGTCTAAGGGAAGTTGCAGAGTTAGAAATATTAAAGCTTCTACAAAAAAGAGCCATTCAGCCAGTTACAACAGACCATTCAGAGCCCGGAATCTACTCAAGATTCTTTTGGTCCCCAAAAGACGGGAGACTGGAGACCAATATTGGATCTCAGCAGACTCAACAAGTCTGTGAGAAAGACAAGATTTCGAATGGTCACACTTCAGTCAATTTTGCCCTTCCTAGAGAAGGACAACTGGATGTGCTCAATAGATCTTCAGGACGCATACTATCACATAAAAATTCACAGACGCTCCAGAAGATTTCTCCGCTTTCGGCTGGGGTCCAGTCATTTTCAATTCAGAGCCCTGCCCTTTGGTCTCACTACAGCCCCAGAGTGTTCACCAAATGTATGGCAGTGGTCACGGCTCACCTGAGACGTCAAGGATTCCAGGTGTTTCCGTATCTCGACGACTGGCTCCTTTCAGCCACCATCAGGCATCAACTTCTTCAAGCCAGGGATTACACACTAAATCTCTGCACTCAATTAGGAATTTCGATCAACTCTGAAAAATCCTCCTTATTGCCCTGCCAGTCTATTACCTTCATAGGCAAACTTAAACACTGTTCGGATGTCAGCAACCCTCACAGACCAAAGAATCTCAGATATACAAAGTCACGTGAGGATCATCCTTGCCAGCAAAAAGGTGCAAGCCAGAATGGTTCTGAAGGTGTTGGGCCTCATGGCTGCGGCTATTACCCTTCTTCCCCTGGCCCGCTTCTACATGCGTCTGCTTCAATGGATGTTGTTCACTCAGTGGTCTTACCAACAACTTCCAATGCGTCACCAAATCCTGGTGACACAAATTTGCAAGAATCATCTTTCATGGTGGATTACTTCTCCCCAGATTCACCAAGGCCAGACCCTTTGTATCCCCGGCTCCGGTAGCCACTGTCACTATGGACGCCTCCCTGATCGGGTGGGGGGGTCATTATCAGGGCAGGATGGTTCATGGGACTTGGCAACCGTTCGAATACCACCTGCACATAAATGTCCTAGAGATGAGAGCAGTGCTTTTAACGTTGCAAGCCCTCAACGACTTTCTTCCCTTGGGAACAATTGCAGTTCACACAGACAACATGTCTGTAGTATGGTATATCAACAAACAGGGCGGAACCAAGTCCTACCCCTTGTGTCGAGAAGCTCTCAGACTTTGGCAATGGGCGATCTCCTCTCATCGGTTTCTGGTAGCAACGCATATCCCTGGGAAAACCAACATTCTAGCGGACAGATTGAGCAGAGCTATTCTCATGCCTCACGAGTGGTCTCTCAAACAATCTATAGTGGAGGAGATTTTTCTAGAATGGGGCCGCCCATGTTGCGATCTTTTTGCTACTCCCCAAAACAGCAAATGCCCAGACTTCTTTTCTCTCTTCCCACTGTCAGGCCATCCCCCCAGAGATGCGGAACAATTGCAGTTCACACAGACAACATGTCTGTAGTATGGTATATCAACAAACAGGGCGGAACCAAGTCCTACCCCTTGTGTCGAGAAGCTCTCAGACTTTGGCAATGGGCGATCTCCTCTCATCGGTTTCTGGTAGCAACGCATATCCCTGGGAAAACCAACATTCTAGCGGACAGATTGAGCAGAGCTATTCTCATGCCTCACGAGTGGTCTCTCAAACAATCTATAGTGGAGGAGATTTTTCTAGAATGGGGCCGCCCATGTTGCGATCTTTTTGCTACTCCCCAAAACAGCAAATGCCCAGACTTCTTTTCTCTCTTCCCACTGTCAGGCCATCCCCCCAGAGATGCTCTAACCCAGGATTGGCCCCAGGGACTTCTTTATGCCTTTCCTCCCTTTCCGCTGATTCCACAAGTTCTCCAGAAAGCCACCGTTTTGAGAGCCAAAATGATTCTCATTGCTCCCTATTGGCCTCGACAAATTTGGTTCCCGTTCCTCCATCGTCACCTTTTGGTGCAGCCGTGGCATCTGGACCCAGTACCAGACCTTCTGATTCACCAATCGGGTCAGCTGCACCAGTCTATCCCTTCTCTCAACCTCACAGCATGGTTGCTCCACTTCCTTCCTTAGCCAGGCTTCCTATGATCTCTAATCCAGTTAGAGATATCATAGTAGCTTCACTAAAATCCTCTACTAGAAGGATTTATACCAGCAAATGGAAACGCTTCTCTTGTTGGGCAAAAGCTAAAAATATAGATCCTTTTACTGCTCCTGTTCAAGCAGTTTTGGATTTCTTGGCGGAAATCTTTCACGCGGGCTCTTCATCTTCCACGGTCAAAGTTCAGTTGGCTGCTATCTCGAACTTTCATGTCGGGTTTGCAGATCACAACATTATGTCCCACAGGCTTTGTAGAGCCTTTTTAAAAGGAATCTTTCTCCAGAAACCTCCAGTCAGGAGTCCTCCTCCTCAATGGGACCTAAATTTAGTGCTGACATCCTTGATTCTTCCTCCCTTCGAGCCAGCTGTTTCATGTTCCCTGAAATTTCTTTCATGGAAAACACTCTTCCTGGTTGCTATTACCTCAGCTAGGAGAGTGTCTGAACTTCATGCTCTCTCTGTTCGTCCCCCTTATTTGGTCTTCCACAAAGACAGGGTATCCTTGAGAACTAATCCGACCTTTTTGCCTAAGGTCACCTCAAAAAATAATTTGAACCAGTCTATTGACCTTTCCTGTATTTTTCCCAAATTACTCAAACAGATCGGAACAAAAATTACATTATCTTGATGTTCACCGCCAACTCAGATATTATTTGGACAGAACAAAACAATTCAGGAAATCCGATCAGCTCTTTATTTCTTATGCTGATAACAAAAAAGGCCTTCCTGTCTCCAAAGTGACCTTATCTAGATGGCTTTCTTCTGTCATCTCTGAAATCTATCAGCTCAGGGGAAAACAGCTGTGCTCGAAACCTAAAGCGCATTCAACCAGAAGCTTAGCCACTTCCACAGCCTTTCAGGCTAGACTTCCATTAGACACTATTTGTGCAGCAGCCACTTGGGCCACTCCTCATACCTTTGTTTCTCATTACAAATTGGATTTGGCCTCCAGGGATAGAGCCAGTTTTGGCTCTACAGTTCTCAAGAGTCTGTTCCATTGAGCCACCCAGGATAGAGGTGCTAGGACGGTCCCATCAAGCAAGAATGAAGGCGAGATTGACAACTTAACATTGAGAAGTTATGTACCTACCATAACGTTCCATGTTAGTTGTCTTCTCTCGCCTTCTTTCTTGCGACCCTCCCTCCTGCCCCCTGGCCTGGACAGACCTTTTTCTCCCTACATGGAAGAATGCTTCTTAAGACCATACAGTTCTGGTCTTCCTTACCCATCCTTCAGGGTTTTTTCTGCCTTTCTTTCTTCCTTCTGGGAAGTTTTTATGCTAGGTGTTATTGCCTATAGATAACAAATGAGATCTGGGTACTTACCGCCTTGCATCATGGGATATGGGGCTGCCTCGAGCTGGTAAAAGTGACTCTCGAGCTTAGCAAAGTGCCGAGTCGGAGCCGAGGATCGGCTCCGAACCCATCAAGCAAGAAAGAAGGCGAGAGAAGACAACTAACATGGAACGTTATGGTAGGTACATAACTTCTCATTTACCTGCATTAGACAGATGTCAGATATTAATGCAGTTGAGTTTGCCATTGTGTAAGCTTTAAGGCAAAATATTTTCATACCTTGCACATAGCATTGTTTTGGAATTACTAATGTAAATATGAACAAGCAATATTTGACGCCTATAGGTGTCAGTAACTGACTTAACTGCAAATGCACCTAGAGGCATCACTCGGATGTAATGAGTTAATTGTAGGTATGCTAGGGGATGTGGGAGTTCCACACCTTAATAAAGGATTTTTGACTGGAAACAGACTGCCTGCCTTGCATGGATTACTTTCAAATACTTAGTAATGCTGTAGAATTATATATTTTCTATTATTACTTTTTGACTTGAGTTTACTTTCGCTACTTCTACTACTATTGTCTGATCTGATTAATATACAGTGATTAACTAGAAATATATGGACTGAAAATCTTCCACACAGAAGTTTCTTACACTGTTTTGTAATGTGGGAGTTCGAGACAATTAAGTGAGTGTAAGAAATAGGAGTGATGGGTAGAGTGTTTTGCATTTGTCGTGAACTTGGCAACTTTATTGTGACAAGAATCTAGCTCAGTTTTTAGGGAGGGCTGGATATTGGTAAGGAGTGGGGAACCATATAGGACAAAGGTTAAGGGAAGGGTTTGTTTAGTAGAGCAGTTAAAGTTTTGTCTAGAGGGTGCATAATTTCTTTTTTTTTTTGATAATGGTATGGACAATAGAGGTCAAAAGTAAGGTTTTCATCTAAGATAATCCCTAATAATTTTGTATGAGAGACTACCTCTGTAGTAGCATGTTTTCAGAATTTACAATAAAATCTTCCTTATTTGCACAAGTGCATTTCTTGAGGATAAATAACAGTAGATCTGAAATTGTTTTAATTTGGTCTTCAACCTGTGGGGACCCAGATCCGGCATGTATCTGACTCAGCCGCATACTCTAGCATCAGATCTAAGCTCCAAGCTCCTCTCCTACCAATAATGCCCCTGTCTTCTTCCTCCCCCCCAGATGTCATTTGCCGCTTGTGAGAGACAGCAGCGTGGTTACAGCTCCAAGCTCCCTTTAAAGCAAGGTTACACTTTTTTATAAGAATTTTCTATCTCCCTTCTTCCTTTCATGTCTTGCATCTTTACTGTCACCTTCCCTACGCTATCCCTGTGCGCTTCACCCTGGTTTCTTTAAAACAAAAAAACCTCTCTTTCCCACCTCTCATTTTTCTCTGTTGTGTGTGTGGTGGAGTGTAGTTTTCCTGTAGCCATGGCCGAACCTCCTAAGTCAGGCTTTAGGAAATGTACAGTGTGTGGCCATAAGCTACCCCTTCTGATGGCACTCTCCATGAGTTGTTTGGTTGTAGAGCACCTAGATTCTTCCTGCTCAATCTGCGGGGTTTCAATCCTGCGTCTTGATCGACAGGAGGAATAAGTTGATTCTGAAGGGCCTCCTCCCTTCAGAAGCTTCTACTTCTTCCTCTGCCTCGGCTTCTGGGACTCAACCTCCCACTAAGAAGTCGGGGGATGGGAAAAGGACACGTCCTAAAAAATGGGACAGCCCCAGGAAGTGGTCCCCTGACTGTTCTTCTGTGGTTGAGCCCCTGGCCAAGTCTTGGCCAGATCTGACCCAGGGCTCTCCTTGAGTCAGATCTCCCCATTTTTATCAGAAGGAGATTTCCTGGACTAGGTCCCCTGTCTGTTCCTCCCCTCGGTGCCACTCCAGGTCCGGTTCGGTGGCTTCTTCCATTCTGTCGCTTCGCAGCCTTTCTGAAGTAGAGGTGGACAGGATGATGCGGAGGTTTATTCAAACCCAAATTCAGATGGGAATTTTGCCTGCTCCTTCCCCCTCCGGAGCTGGGAGCATGCAGTCCACTTTCCTTCCTTTTGCTTTATCTCCAATCTGACCTCTGGTTTGAGTCATCGGGTACGAGGTTTCCCAGTGTTGAGGGGTCTGCACCGGTGGTTCCAGGTACCTCGATGACAACCATTGCCCTGAGTGGTTCAGCTTTATGTTTTTGGAGCCGACTGACTCTGAGCGGTAGCCTCGGTGTCTGATCCGAGGGGATGGCATCGACATTGAGGTTTTTGGAGTTGGCCCTTCCAATCGGAGTCTCGGCGCCAGCTCCCCCCTCAGTGCAGAGGGCGGTAGATCCAGTCCTACTCATCCCTGCATCGGGGATTTATTCCCCCTCTGCTTTCAGTGTGGTGGAGAGGGTCCTCCTGTCTCCTTCAAGACCCTTTAATTGTCATCCTGTGAGTCAGTTCTAGCTCCCTCTCTTTCTGGGCCGGAGTCCGACAGCCTGTCCCCATTATACCCCAGGAGCCCCCCCCCCCCCAGGAGCTCCCTGAAGTTTGAGTCCTCCCCAGAATTCCCTCCTGAGGCCCTTGGAAATGGACATGTAAGAAGAGGCACTTGGACTCCCACCGGAGTCCCTCATGGAAGGCACGGACTTGGAGGAAGGGGAGGGTCCCCCCCCCCCAATCACTGCACCAACGAGGGGGGTGGTCTAGCCAAAAGCCCAACCCGGATGAGTCTGTGTCCCTGGAGGTGTTTGGCACAGGACCTTGTACCTCCTGGGTGTTTCCTTCCACGGATTCCCTTATGGATTTAATTTCATCCAAGGCATGGAAGGAACTGGACATGGTTCAGCCTATTCCCAAGCGCCCAGACGAAATACTCAGCGCTCCGTTGGATAGGCAACATTGTTCGAAGGGATCCCTGGTTGATGCCCTGCCTTGGTTGTTGCAGTGGCCACCAGAAAAGAGCTCACTGAGGAGGGCTGCACGGTCCATCCTCCAGATCAAGAGTCGCAGACTGTTTTGGGATGCAGGCTTATGCTTCAACTACATTTGCATTGCATTCGCTGAACTACATGGCACACATTATCAGACTGCAGCGGGACCTGGTCAAAGAGGTCACCGAGTCTGCCCCAAGGTTCATGTTAGCAGAGGCAAAAAAAGTGTTATTTTCCCATATAGCCACCCTTATTTCAATATCTAATACTTCCATGAGGCTCCTATCACACACTACTGAGGGTGCCTCTAGGGCTGCAGGAGCAGGCGTAACACCTGGCTTCGGCTTTGTGCTGTCTCAGAGCCCTTCAAGGCGAGATTTACGAATGCTCCCTATGACGGTTCCACTTTTTTTGGCAAGATTGTTTGAGACGCCTTAGTCCAGAGCGAGAAAGATGGGAAGACCTTGTCTGCCATTGGGATTCACTTCTCAACTCCGCAATGATCCTTCCCTAAGAATCCGCGTGGGGTGAAGATGATGTGGTTCTGGAAATCTCAAGGCTCTTCCCACAGCGCCCAGGACTCGCCTTCCCCCAGAAGTAGAGAGGGATACTTCAGATGCCACCATCGTGGCAGAGGGGGCCCTGTGAACCAAGGGTTTCAGGATGTTTTTCCAGGCAGACCTTCACAGGAGAAGATGACCACCAGAACAAACACGAGTAAAACTGGAAAAACAACAGGCAAATCCACAACTTAAGAAACAAATTTAATTTTCTGACGTCTCGGCCGTAGCCTTCAAGGAGTAAAAAACTCATGAACACAAGCACATTATATATGATACATATCAATTAATAAAAACAATTATACAATAAATCAATTAAATATAAAACAATCATTACATCAAATAAGTTCTCTCCAATTTAGTTCTTCATTTAGACCATTTGGATGCATAGTATTAAATTTCAAAATGTAAATAGCTTCTTTACGTAATAAAACTTGTTTAATATTCAAACTATCATGCCGGGAACAATTTTTTTTTTTCTAAAACTGTACCTTGCAGACCCTCATTTCTACTATTATGAAAATTCCTAAAATGTACAGCTACAGAACTCTCTTCCTTGTTATTAGTAATGTCCCTCGCATGTTCCATAAGTCTGAGCTTAAAAGCCCTTTTAGTTTCCCCAATGTAAAATTTATTACATGGGCATTTAAGGGCATATATCACCCTCTCAGAATTACAACTAAAATTATTACATACATTAAAACTAACATTATTAATATAAGGAAAGCTAGTAACTATAAAACTACAAGCCTTACATTTCCCACATTTATGCGTACTACTTATTAATAAACTACGATGTATATAAGCAGTAGGCATAACAAATCTACTTTTTACTAAAAAGTCCTTTATATTCGTACCTCTTTTATAAGAAAATTTTAATTTGGCATTTAACCAAGATGAGACATTATTCAGAGAATTAAAAAAAATCCAATAATGGTTAACTAACTTAACCAATTCAACACTAAAACAACCATAAGTTGTAACAAAATATAAATCATCCTTTTGCTCATAAATTTTATCATTATATTCAACTGGATGACTAATATATAACTTTTTGACAACTTTTTTACATCTATGTCCAGAAAACTTCAAATAGCTATTTTAAATTACTTCTTCATTGTAACCCCTCTGACAAAACATGTTCACCAATAAGTTCAATTCCTTGTTGAACACATCTTCATTATTACATAATCTGGAAATTCAAACAATTTCCCCATACGGCAAAGCTTCCAATGTATGGGGGGGATGGCAACTAGTGCCATGAACATATTGTACACCCCCATCAAATTTTCTATTAACAGATGTAACTAAACTTCTTCCATCAACAATATTCAAAATAATGTCAAGAAAAGGAATGGATGTACCTTTTTTCAGCCCATCAAACTCTAAAGAAAATCTGTTTTTATTTAAATCTGAAATTTTATTACGTAAAGAAGCTATTTACATTTTGAAATTTAATACTATGCATCCAAATGGCCTAAATGAAGAACTAAATTGGAGAGAACTTATTTGATGTAATGATTGTTTTATATTTAATTGATTTATTGTATAATTGTTTTATTAATTTATATGTATCATACATAATGTGCTTGTGTTCAGGAGTTTTTTACTCCTTTAAGGCTACGGCCGAGACGTCAGAGAATTAAATTTGTTTCTTAAGTTGTGGATTTGCCTGTTGTTTTTCCAGACCTTCACAGGAGCCCTGAAGGGTTGCCCGACTGCTAGTCTCTGGAGGCAGGCGGGGGAACGTCTTTCTCTGCAGCCAACATCCTGGGAGTCTATCACTGACTATCATCGGGTCTTGCAGAAAATATCCAGAGGATACTGTCATGAAGACTGGTTAAGTCGAGGCGCTAAAGAATAAATACTTTGGATTCTGCTTCCTGCCTGTGTGTGGTATTTCAATTTTGTTTCTTGCTACTTGGTAGTTTTGAATATCCAGAGGATACTCTATCCTTTTTCTTCAACCCCCAATCCATCCCAGACATCCCACTCATGCAACAGGAGCAGGCAGCCATAGAAATTTCCAGGCTCCTCAAAAAGCGAGTCATCCAGCCTGTCCCCCCAGACCAATCTGGATCAGGCATCTATTCCAGGTTCATTTAGTGCCAAGGAAAAGGGGGACTTAACCCATTCTGAATCTTTCAACCCTAAACCTGTCAGTTACTAAGACAAGTTCTGACTGGTCACCCTTCATTCCATTCGGCCCTTCCTGCAGATAAATGACTGGATGTGCTTAGTTGGTCTCCAGAACGCGTACTATCACATCAAGTTGAACAGACCATCTCTGAGGTTCCTCAGCTTCCAGCTGGGAGCCAGTTATTTTCAGTTCAGAGCACTCCCCTTTGGGAGCATCGCTGCCCCCAGGGTGTTCACCAAAGTGATGGCAATAGTGGAGGCTCACCTGAAGCTGCAGAGGTTTCAGGTCTTCCCTTACCTGAATGATTGGCTCCTTTCTGCTCCCTCCATTCGACTGTGTGAAGCCAGGGATGATGATCTCAAGACCGCTCACTATTTGGGCATAACCATAAACCTCAACAAGTCCCAGCTGGCACCAGTGCGGATTCTCAACTTCATTGGGGGGTCGTATAGAGACTATTCAAGGGAAGGTGTTTCTTCCTCTGTACAGACTGTTCTCTTCAACATTGTCTCATACGTCTTTCAAGCCAAACGTCCCCCAGTGGTTTCAGTTCTTGGGGGTTGGGGTCCATGGTGGCCATGATCACTCTTGTTCCAACTGCACAGCTTCATATGAGAGTCCTCCAGTGGACTTTGGCAGTTCAGTGGTCATTCCTATCCCTTCCCTTATCACATCCAGTTTGATTATTTCTGATTTGCAAGGATTCTCTTTGGTGGTTTCAATTCCCAGGCCACCTTCTGGGTCATCCATCCATTCATTCTTCCCACCCCTGCGAACAGTCTGACCACAGACACTTCCCTGCTTGGGGGGGGGGGGGGCATTGCATGGGAAGGACTGTTCCAGGCACATGGTCTTCACATCTGCGTATCAGTGTCCTGGAGATGAGGGGAGTGCTTTTGGCATTGCAAGCTCTACATGCCTGCATTTTTCAAGGGACTATTGTCATCCAGATGGACAATATGTCAGTAGTCTGGTATATCAACAAACAGTGGGGAAACAAGGTCTTATCCCCTTTGTCGCGAAGCCATGAGATTGTGGGAGTGGGCGATTTTCTTCTGGCCATTTTCTGGTGGCAACGCACATTCCAGGGGAGTCCAACATACTAGCGGACAGGCTCAACAGATCTATTCTGATGCCTTAAGAGTTGTCTGAATCCTTCAGTAGCAGAGCAGATCTTTCTAAAGTAGTCAGCCTTGCTGTGATCTCTTTGCCTCTCCTTCCAACTCGAAGTGCAGTGAATATTTTGCTCTGAACCCCCCCATCCGGTAAAGCTCCCCAGAGATGCTCTAGTTCATGCTTGGCGCTCTGGTCTACTATGTGCCTATTCTCCACTGCCTCTGATATCCAAATCTGTTTAAAAAGCTCGACTGTTGGGGAGCTCGGTGATCCTCATTGCCCCTTTTTGACCTAGTCAAGTTTGGTTCCTTTCTCTATGGTCTCATGCAGTGTGTCCTCCTTGGATGCTAGATCTGGTTCCGCATCTGATTACACATCCCTCAGGGATCGCTCACCCAGACTTAAACAGCCTGAAGCTCATGGCTTGGATGTTCAGTTCCCTTGATAGTTAGGACTCCCGGGCTGTCTTCTACTGGTAAACCTTTTGTAGTGGCTCACAAATCTTCTACCAGGAAGGTTTACTTGAGTAAGTGGAAGTGTTTCTTGATCTGGGCTTCTCAGCATGATCTGAATCCTTTCTGTGCCATTTCTGGCCATTTTGGAGTTTTTGGTGGATATTTTTAATCATGGCGCTAGTTTTTCTATGGTAAAGGTACAGTTGGCATCTGTCTCTTAATTTGACATAGGTAAGAATTCGGCTTCTTTGGCTTCGTTCAAGCTTTATAAGGGTTTTTTTTTTAAAGGTACCTTTCTCCTTAGGCCTGGTTAAGGACCCCCCCCCCCCTTGGGATCTCCCCCCTCAAACCAGCAGCTATGGTTGTGTTGCAGTTCCTGTCTTGGAAGATGGCCTTTTTGGTTGCAGTTATGTTAGCCAAAAGACTTTCAGAGATCCAAGTCTTGTTTATCAAGCCCCCTATATGGTATTTCATAAAGACAGGGTATCCCCGCAGACAAATCCAGCTTTCTTGCCGAAAGTGGCATCAGAGTCCAATATTAACCAGGTCATCAATCTCCCAGTTTTCTTTCAAAATTTCCAGAATAAAAGAGAGTATAAATTGCACTTGCTTGATATTTGCAGGCAGCAGTGTTTCTATTTGCATAGAACAAGATCCTTTCGTAAGTCTGATCAGCTTTTTGTTTCCTTTTCTAAACCCTACTTGGGAAAGCCTGTCTTTAAGGATACTATTGCTCGATGGATTTCCGATTGCATTTTGTTGGCCTGCCGAGCCAAAGGTTTATCTCCATCAGGGCATGTCTGCGGCCTTTTGGTCCAGAGTTTCCTTGGATATCTGCTCTGTAGCTACCTAGGCCTCATCACACACATTTATCTCCAGTTATAAACCGGACCTTCTTTGCAGCTGCAGGGCATCTTTTGGCTCAGCTGTGCTCTGGAACATCCTTCCATGAGGACCTCCCAGGGTTTTTCGTTAGCTGGTGACTGTCCCACAGGTTGAAGACCAAATGAAAACATCAACTTCAGGAAAAAATGTATGTACTCACCAGAACGTTCCATCTGAGTTGTTGCTTTTCATTTATCTTCAGCTGTCTGTCACTCCCTCCATCCCCTTTCCTTGTGTGGGCTGTGTAGGAGACTGGATGGAAGAGGCATAGCCCCTCTATTCTGGCTAGTTTCTTTCTTGATAAGTTTTGTGGTAATGTCAGGTTTAGAGATGTATGGTCTTGGTTGGGGTGCTGCTGTTCTGCAGCAAACTCGATCTGAGGGGAGGAGGGAGACTGGTATTATGGGTAGGTGATAAGCTTGGATCCGATACTGGAGTATGTGACTGAGTCAGATCCGTGTCCCCAGAGGTTGAAGACAAATGAAAGTCAACAGCTCAGATGGAACGTTATGGTGAGTACACAACTTTTTTTTTGTTTGTTTTGTTGTGGTTTATGGAAAGATGATTATTTGTCATCCAAATTTCAGTAGAAGTAAAGGCATTTTGGTTTATTTGCAGAAGTTCGGTAATAGAGTTTGCAGAGCAGGTGATGGTGACGTCATCAGCATATTGTGCTACTATTCCATTAATAAGAGTGGAGTGAAAATTGTTGATGAAAATACTGAAGAGAAATGTCCTAAATGAAGCCTTGGGGAACACCTGTGAATGTGTTAAGGAATGGAGAAAAAGTTGCACCATGCAGTAGATTATTACCTATTTTTTAGGTAGTTAGTAAACTAGTTTAGAGTTTGGGTGGGTGGATACCTAGATTAGACAGTTTAGTGAGAAGTAGAGGGTGGGATTTACAGTATCAACAGTTTTAGATAAGTCAAAAAGAGTGAGGATACAATTTTCCCAGCATATAGAGCTTGATTGTGTCTATAAATGACTGTGGCCTGACCTAAATCCATGTTGAGTTGGGAAAAGCAGTTGATTTTGAAGTCGATAGTCTAGAATTTTATTATGGATACATTTTTTCCAGGATTTTAGAGAGGAGGGAGAGAAATCATTTGAAAATTGAAAATGTCTGTGTTGTTGCCACCTTTATGGAGTGGAAGAACATATGCTTTTTTTTCCAGATATTAGGCACATATATATAGATCTGTTAAGAAGTATGCTGATAAGATAAGCAATGGCTTTAGCAGACATTTGAAGATATTCTGAGGGTAAGCTGTCAGGAGTGTTATTGCCAGGTTTCAGTTTGAGTAGTTTTGTGATAGTAGCAGTGGGTATTGGAGAGAGAGAAAAGGTAGGTGGGGAGGAGGCAGTAGTCTTTTGTGAAATTAACTTTGCAGAGAAGAGTTAGTGTAGCAGTTGGTTTGAGGAAAGGTAGCGGTGAGGCTAGATATTGTTTGATGAAATGAGTTGAAGAGGGTGGCTAATTTCCCTAGATGTTTTGTCTGGTTGTGCGCAGTGGTTGTTTTTGGTGCCAAGTTTAGCAGAGATGATATAGAGTTCCAAGCATTTTTTTTGGGTTTTGTTTATAGATCTTTTGGAGGCCAAGATAGTGCTCTTTTTGTCATTAATGACTAGGTGCTTTAATTGATTACGAAGCTGGGTAAATTGTAGGAGGTCAGAAGGATTTTTAGATGTTTGCCATTTTTTCCATGCTTTGTTTGGTAGATTTGGAGAGCCATATGGCATGATTAGTTTTTACTTTTTTTTTTTTTTGTCTTATTTAGGTGAGTCTGTTTAGGATGTCGAGAAAAGTGGAATTGAACTCTACAGCTTCATCAAGGGGAAGGACTTTGTCTATTCCAGTTGATGTTTCTCAAGTTCATTCGTTTAGGGTTGTAGGGATGAAATTGGCTAGGTTTCTTGTTTATATTGATGTTGACATGGTGTTTGGGTGTTCTTGCATAGAATATAGGCCTGGAGATGGTCACTGATGCCGTAAGAAAGTGTGTCTGCTGCTGAGATTTTGTTTGGGTCAGAGGCTAGTGTTCAGTCAAGGACTGAACCTCTGTGTTTAATACTTTTGAGTCTGGTTATATCTGTAATTAGTTGTGTAAAGTTACAGGTTGATATTAGGTGGAGATTGATTTGAGATATCTAGCCAGTTTGTTGACATCACCCAGGATAATTTATTTGATTTCTTACATTGGTTGATATCCGGGCAATAATTTCTTCTAGCAGGGGAATGTTATTACCTGGGGGGAATATATATGGCTATGATGCAGAGTTTCTTAGAATTGTTCATTTTTGCAGAGTTTCTTAGAATTGTTCATTTTTAAAAGTATTAGTATCTCAGCTTTAGATAATTGTGGAATAAGGTTAGAGTAAGGTCCAATGGTGAAGGTACTTGGATAAAGTATTGCAATAGCTTCTCCTTTTTTACATGTTCTGTCACTCCTTAGACAGGGCATAGCCTGCGAGGTGGAATTCAGTGACTTATGTAGGGTTTCAACCAAGATTCAGTTGCAGCTATTATATCTGGTTTATTGAGGGTTATCTGGGCATGGAATTCTGGTATTTTGTTTCTAACGCTTTGAAGGTTGAGGGTTGGGATATTTCGTGATTTATATGAGCTGCGAGAGTTGAAAGTCAAGGGTTGGTTGGATATCTTCACATTGGCATATGTTAGATTGCTTGTATGTGTAAGTAATGGATAGCTGCTTTCTTTTTCAGTAGTAAGTGAGAGGTATTTGGCTGTAGATAAATTTTTGTAGGGGAAGTAATTTGTTTAGTGTGTAGAAGTGTGTTAAGTGCATACAAGCTGGGGGATGTATCTGAATAATTAGAGCTAAGGATTACGTAGAAGTTATGGATGCAGTCTTGAGAGGTGTGTAAGTTATGTGATGATGATTATAGGTGTAATAGGAGACAGAGTAGTAGGGCGAGGGAAAAATAGGGGTATAGTAGTATTGATGAGAGACATAATGGATAGCGGGAATAACTAGAGTCAGGTTGTATGTTGGTAGTAGTCGATAGTTGCAGTTTGTTATACAGATAGTTATGGGGTAGATTCGAAGTGAGGGGAGTGTTGCATTGTTTAAAGATAGTTTGAATGGGGTTTAGTTGGAGGTGTGGTTAGGTGATCAGCTGATGAGGTACATGAATCATAAGTTATTTGTGGTTAGATGAGAGTGATTGAAAGCTTATTGAGACTGGATCATGGTATAGAAGGGGAGGAGTTTGTATAAATGTAATTTATGTGGGATATGTGGGAATGGGGGTAGGATAGGGGAGCGAAGTGAACCAGGGCATAGCGAGAGTAAGAAATCCTGCTACTAAAAAAACTTTTGTTGATCAGTGGAGATTTTCTAGTTGGTACCTCAGCTAGAATCATTACTCTCAAATCTTTTGTGAGAATTGCTATCCTGTGACTTGTGTACTTCTTTGGCAAGGGAATATTTATCTGACATTTCAGCATGTCTGCCCGTGTGTCCTGCTGTTCATTTCTGACTTTGCTGAAGCTGTGCTACAGAGAGGTTTTACTGTTGCTTTGTTGGGTCACTTATTTTGGCGATATTACCTGCTTGTAAAATTATTTCTCTGTATGTTTGAACCAGCTATTCTGGCTGTTTTGGCTCGTCTTTTTTTTAGTAGATTAACTGGTTCAACTGTTTATGATGGGTTAACTGTTGTGCTTTTTCATGCATAAAGGGTTATTTGTAGAAACAAAATCCCAGTATATGCTCTTAATACTTTCAAAGTGTGCCTGGAATCGAGCCATCTGTCTCCCTCATTTCTTTCAGAATTTGAATGACAGAATAGGTTCTATTTACTCTACTTATGCTTTTGCAACTCTGGTATCATCTTGGCGTTCAGCTGCCTAGGCAACGAGACATTTCCCTGTGGTACATTTGGTTGGGGACACATGGTTGAAATGACATTCATCTACAGAGAAATATAGCTGTTGCAGTTTCCTTATGGGCAAAGAGAAGAATGCAGTGCCATACCCACATTTTCAATAACCAAATGCACAGGGAAAACAGGCAACATGAGACAGCAGGTGGTATGGCAGGCATCAGCAGCAGGCTGGCCAGTGCCTTTATAACTGGTGAGTGTAGACCACTACCCCATTCATAGGATTTAGGGAGCATTATCTAAAATGTATACCAGAGCATAAATCTGAAGACACTAACAAGCATCATTTCCTCCATGGTGTAGCACACTTCTGCATGTTTCAGTTGTGGTTACATAAGCATACACTGTACTCTGATCACAACATTCTGCTTCTATGCACTTGCTAATTAGAACTGTGAGCATGGGTGTGTGTGTGTTTCTGCTTGCCTGCAAGGAACATGCAACAGCCATGTTTCTCTGCAACTGATTGTCACTTTAGCCATGTGTCGCCAAGCAAACGTACCACATTATCTTGTCAGAACGAAGTCCTACAGGAAAGTTATACAGCTGTAGAATTCCTAGTATGGGACTGGAAAGGGATCCTTTGTCAATTCATACAGTTCCAGTTGGTTGTTCCTTATAATACTTTTTCTTGTTCCCACCTGGTGAAACATTTCCAGGCAGAATTAAGGCACATTCTAATAGAGCCTTGTTTTCTTTGCCAGCATATGGGAAAGTGGTGGACCCTAGAAGCATTCTAGAGGCAACTTAAGGTCCACTGTACATGCTTTCACAAAGCTTTACATAATGGATTCCTTTTTCAGGACTGGCTTTGCTAGCACCATTCTGCAGGGGGCTGTTAGGCCCTCATCTTTCTTGCTCCCAAGTTTTATAAGTTTTGGTAATCAATCTTGATGGCTAAAGATAACTGTACAAGTGGCGTGTAAACTTCCGTTATGGTAAGTGCAGCTTGTACAGATGTACTTTCTGGTTAGATGGTGGCACACGTGTAAGATTTAAAAAAACAATTCTAAATTGTGCCACACTGACCATATCAGAAGTGGAAACGGCAAAAGTATGCACTGCAGAAGGCTGTTGTACAGATCACCTGATATGATCAGTGTGTAGCTATTTACTGCTTTATAGGTGAAATGTTGTCTTTTATTAAAATATTTTGCAACTGGAAGTGCAGGTTTTAATTTATTTTGTCGACTTTTAGGCAGAGGAGTTTTTGGAAGGGGCAAGCCTGATGATGATGCTGCCACCCCATCTGAAGTTAGTTCAGCTGTTCCTTTAGCTACAACAGTACCAGCACCACCAATGTCCCTTGCTACAAGATTGGAGAGGCCATTTCTTGGGAGAGGAAGGTAAAGGGGTATAATGTTAATATTGCATTTACTTTATCAGCTGCTCTAACATGGGCATTATTATGATGTACACATCAGTAAAGACTTTAGTGTAGCACACAACTGTTGCATTTAAGACAAAAGATATCATCTGTTACTTAACTCCATGATAAGTGATAATGCAAACAATTATTACATGTGAGATTCTCCTCCTGTACTAGATGAAGTAAATAATCAGAGGAAGGTGCCACTAAGTGGCAGTGACTGTAAAATCTGATCTGTCACTTTTGTTCCATTCTCTGAATACATGATCACTTAATTTCCCTGTTTGTATAATACTGAGTTAAACTACATATATTTACTCTTTGGTGGCTGGTACTCTCCCTTACCCACCATCAAGCATTTCATATGTTGTCCTATTTTGCCGTAATTCTTGCAGGTTGGGTTCAGAGCTGTTCACGGCTCCGACTCGGCCAGATACTAAAGCTGAAGAGCTTCCACTGGCTCGAGGCTAACACCTTTCCCATGATGCTCTGGGCCACACCAAACAAATAGCAAAAAACAAAACTAGTAAAAGTACGAACAAACGGAACTGGAAACAATGAGAACAGACTCAAAATAATATTCACTGTTTAATATCTGGGCCACACCCCCATATCTTGTTTGCCACTCAAGCTATCAAGAAGTGTTCATGCTGACTCGTTGGCCAAGTATAGGTTTTTTCGAATTCTGTTGTCTAAAGTTTCTCTCTTTGCTAATTTTCTTCAAGATAGTTAGTTTTCGTCCTTTTTCTGTGTCAAGTTTTTATAGTACTTAGTTTTCCCTTCCCAATTATTAGTGAGAGTTCCGTTTAACTTGGAGGCCTCTCACAGCCCATTTAAGTTAGAAGTCTGCTTTCCTGTAGGTTTAGAATCCATTTTAGTTAGAGGATTCTTATACCTTTCCCTACCTTTCTTGTTGCTTCACTTACTTACAAATATGCTTTTTTTTTTTTTTTTTTTTACCCGTATCCTTTTTGTCTGTGATTTATAGTGGCAGTTGCAGTTTGTTGTGTGTCTTTTCCAATTATAGCCTTTATCTTAAACTTAGTTGGTCAGTTAATTTGCTTGGCTGTAGTGTTAGGATGTCTAAAGATAAGAAGGAACCCAGGGATCATAAGCAGTCAGGGTTCAAGAAATGCATTAAATCCAGTTAAAAATGTCTGTCACAGATGGGCACACAAGTTGCATTTACTGCCTCTGTGCCATCCATTTATAGGACCCGTGCACCATTTGTTACACTTTCAGTAGCAGGGTGCTCCATGAGAGAAAGGAGTAAGTTAATAGCAAGGGGATTATTGAAAGGGTCCTTTCAGGAAGCTTTGGATACCTAGAGCTCCATATCTTCCTCCCCTTCTTTATCCCACACTAAAACACCAAAAAGACCGGCCTCTACAGCTCCAGTTTCGGAGCCACCAAAGAAATTAGTTTTATCTGAACCGAGGGCTCTCTATTCCGACAAGTCTGGAACCAAGTGAAGTAATGCACAAAAAACCAAAGACAAGCAAAGAATAATCCACGACCTTGAAGAAAGGAACCGGAACTCTGCTAAAGTCCACAAGGCTGTATTTTTATTTCTGAAGTATTCCAAAAGTCACAGATAAAATCACAGCTTCGCTCAGGCAATCCTGAGCTTTATCAAGTGAAAACAAATTGCAGTGTGCAGTAACCTCCATTAAATAGCCTGGCAATTATACAATTAATTAATTAGTAAATCTAGTACTAAGGTGTGGTGCTTTAGAGTTGGGTGTTAAAAAAGTTAGTCATTATATCAACTCAAACATTTCATTTTTTGAGTTGATATAATGACTAACTTTTTTTAACACCCAACTCTAAAGCACCACACCTTAGTACTAGATTTACTAATTAATTAATTGTATAATTGCCAGGCTATTTAATGGAGGTTACTGCACACTGCAATTTGTTTTCACTTGATAAAGCTCAGGATTGCCTGAGCGAAAGCGCTTGTGTGATTTTATCTGTGACTTTTGGAATACTTCAGAAATAAAAATACAGCCTTGTGGACTTTAGCAGAGTTCCGGTTCCTTTCTTCAAAGTCTGGAACCAAGAAATCCTCTTCGGTGCCTTGTGTGTCCATGTAGCCGATTGAGATATCAAGGAGTTGGTCTCCTTTATTGGATCCGATATCTCCAACACAGAGAACTCCTATATTGGAGAGAGGCAGATCTCCTTCCTTGTCCAGCCGTTCTTCGAGGAGTTTATCTGATGACGTGGAGCGGGTGGTGAAGAGGTTGCTCCACACACTGGCCATGGCTAAAATGTCATCTCTGGCCCCAAAGGAATCGGGGCGATACCCTTCGGCGCCTGCCATTTTGATTCCTCCTCCAATCACCCTGGAGTCCTTGGAGCCAGAGAGACTGGATCTGATAGCGGAACTGTCGGCACCGAGACCACCTTTGGAATCTTCGGTTCCTACTTCAACTCTGATGTCCTTGACTCCTTCTGACATCGAGGAATCTAGAAGCCCATGCTTGCTAGACAGGTCTGGGGAGATAGAGTCTGAGCAGACAGTCATCTGATCTGACTCTACCTCTCGGTAGCTCGGCGCCTACCTCAGTTTTGGAGCCAACAGCTCCACCTCGGAGTCAACCTTCTGCCTTTTCTGAGCAGAGTGTTTCTTAGGGGCAGGGAGGCTTTTGAACTGATGGAGAAGGTGCTGTCTTCCCAGACAGCCCCCGCCTTGGAGCCAACCTCCCCTCCCTCCCAGGTGCCACTGTCTATCTCCTCATGACCACCCCCTCCAAAGCATAAAGACCCAGAGCCTCAGGAAGCCCCCCTGCAGATGGTGGTGTCTCTTCCGAAACTTCTCCGGGGTACCCCTCCAAAGAAGTCCCTGGGAAGAGACTGTGCAAGAGGAAGCACATAGATTCTCCTGAGTCTGTCACTTCTGATACAGATTTGGATGACTCTGAGGGGTCCCCACGGTCCCTGTCTGAGGATGTCGCTTTCTCTGACATCCTTGAGATCCTGAAACAGAGGGGTTGGCTGGACATCCACTAACCCTTCAGAGGACGAGTCGGTATACTTGGAGGCATTTGGGTCTCCCCCTTCCACCTCCTGGGTGACTCTCCCATTTGACCATCTATTGGTTGTCATTTCTCGTAAGGCCTGGACATCGCCTGATACAGTGGAGCCTGTTCTGAGGAGGCCTAACAAATTTATTACTGCCCCCTCAGATAAGGAATTCCTGACCAAGGGTGTCCCTTTAGATGCGATGGTGGCGGTGGCCACTAAGGAGGAGTTATCGGAGACAACCTCGTCTATCCATCCTCCTAACAAGGAGTCTAGGACCATGGACAGATATGGTAAGCGCACCTTTTCTTCAACGACCTTCACCTTATGGTCGTTCAATTACCTTATCCACTTTGAGGCTTCAAAGGGATCTCCTGAAAGAGCTTGGAGATGCCCCTCAGAGTGCTGTGGCTCAGGGGTCTATGAACAAATTATTCTCACTCCTTTGATACTCACTCCTTTGATATCCCCTGCCTCACTGAAACCTGGTTGAAACCAGAACTAAAGACATTGAAATCATTCCCCAAGTCTACAATATAGTCAGACAAGACCGAACAAAACACAAAGGTGGTGGAGTAGCAGTTCTATTTAAAGATGGACTTCATATCTCCACCCTACCATCTAATTCAGCCCTGAATAATAATGCAGAAGTACTTATTACCAAACTTCAAATTAACGCAAAGAAATCTTTATACATTATCTGCATCTACATACCACCTGGAAATAATGTCACTACAATAGAGGCTATTCTAAGCTGGGTGTCTTCCACCTACCCCCAAGAAACAATAATACTAGGCGACTTTAATATTGATTGGAAAGGTGTTAGTGCTGAAAATCCTACCTCTCATATTAACCTCCATGGCTTCAGCCAAACCATAACCTCTACAGCCAGAATTAACAAACCTAATAAGAAAGAGAGCACCTTAGACTGGATACTTATAAATAAGCAGAAACAATCTTACACGGTAGGAACCCCTGCCAGATGATGTTAGTGATCATTTTTTGACCTACATCATAAGAGAAAAGAAGGATCTTCCCAACCTCCCCACCTTTAGGATAGCACTACCAAACACTTTAACTCAGAATTATTTCAAGCTGAGCTTAAAGCCTGCAGCTGGAACCCTTTAAAAACCCTTCCACTTGAAGAGGTTGCGAAGTATCTTAACTCCAAATTCTTATCTAGACTAGATAACCATGCTCCTAAATGGTCCATTAGAATGAAGTCTAACCCAGCCCCATGGCTTACTAATGCAACTAGGCATCAAATTTTGCTTAGGAACAAAGTTTGGGCTAAGTGGAGAGCTAACAGAAATATCTCTGATCATCTACATTTCAGGCAGCTCAGAAATAGTACAAAAAAGGCAATACTTGAAGATAAAAAAAACTACTACTGTAAACTCCAACAAACTCACCAAAATAATCCTCAGAAGTTCTGGTCTAGCATTAATAAGCTCCTTTCCCCAGGTAACTCCCAAACACCCACCCCATTTGATGCAGATCCAAATACCCCCCCCCCCCATCAAACCGCAAATACCTTTAACTCCTTCACTGAGACCATACAGTCTCTAGCTAGTCAACTTATTCCAGATAACTCAAGCCTTCCCACCACCTCACCAGACTCTCTACCTAAATTCAAACTACAACCCATCTCTATTACTCTCATCTATAAATGTATTCAAAAACTCAAGCCATGCACTCCTTCTGACCAGCTACCTTCCCAATATCTCCAAAAAGCAGCCAAAGTAATTGCCTATCCTATATCCATCCTTATAAACAGGACAATCCAAGAAGGAACTATTCCAGATATTTGGAAAATCTCCCACATTATCCCATTACATAAAGGTGGGAACTCAAATGACTACTCCAACTGTCGGCCAATTGCTCTTTTATCACCCTTAGCAAAAATTATGGAAAAATGCATTCACCAACTACTACAGCATCTTTCTCAAAATAACATAATATCAAACTGTCAACATGGCCTTAGGCCATCACACTGTACCACTATTGCACTTCTATCCTTTACAGATACCATCAATAGAAATCGTAATAAAAACATCCTCTCATCGGCACTCTTTATTGACCTCTGTAAAGCTTTCGACATGGTAAACCACACCCTCTTAATCAATATTCTTGAAGCTCTTTCCTTTGACTCTCAGGCTGTTAAATGGTTCAGATCCTACCTCAGCAACAGGCAACAAGCAGTTATCTGGGATAATCAAATTTCATCCTTTCTGCCAATCACCATAGGAGTCCCCCAGGGCTCCATTCTTGGACCACTTCTTTTCTCATTATTTATCAATGATCTCCATGTAGCAATTCCTCAAGCTACCTGCATTCAATATGCAGATGATTCCACACTAATATGCTCAGCAACCTCTCCATCTGAACTGTATTCTCTCACTCAAAATGTTTTCAACACTGTAGAAACATGGTTTATAAAGCACTGCCTCCTTCTTAATGCCAAAAAAACAAAACTCCTCTTTACCGCCACTACCAAGTCCTCCCCCATAGATTTCTCAATCTCTTCAAATAATGGCACTATTATTTTTCCAGACTCTACCACTAAACTGTTAGGAATATCTATTGACAATAACCTCACATTTGATTGTCATATAAATAACACCATTAAAACAGTCAACAGAAAAATAGGCTCCTTATATAGAATAAAACCTTTCCTAACCCCAGCAGCCAGAACCAAGATTGCTCACTCCCATCTAATCTAGACTCTTCTGTACGCTTCACCTATTTTTACCAACCTAAAGAAAACTAACCTTAACAAACTAGCAACTTCCTGTAATAACATTGCCAGATTCGCTACTGGCAATCCCTTTAGAACCCACCACTGTTTTAATCTTAGGCAACTAGACTGGCTGGAATTCCAAAACCGTCTGATAATACCCCAACTCACGATTGCCCACAAGATATTTTACCAACTTAATAACACCCCTATGCTCTCCAAGCTCTTAATCCCCTATAAAATTCTGAATTCCCTACGTTCTTCTAGCAAATTCCTTGCTAGCATAACAAAGTCTAATAATATGGCTGGTGACTCTCTTGTTTACTAATGCAGCAGGAAAAAACTTGAACCTGCTACCCAATGAACTCACTCTAATCACATCCGTGCCACTCTTTAAACGAAAACTTAAAAAACACCTCCAAATGCACTGGTTATGCCCTTGTAGCAACCCTGACTAACCACTCTTTTCACATCTGTTTCTTCCTCTTCCAACCAAACTTCCAAACATTTTAATGCTTAGTTGTGTATGCAAGACTGACACTGTTTAAACTCTAACTTACTGCCAAAATCTTTCCACCTGATGTGAATACTTGCACATGATTCTTACTGCGCTACATTTGTTTTTGCTTTCTTCAGTGTAAATATTTTTACTGTTGCTTTTCTCAAGTGTTAATACCTTTGTATGTAATATTTACTTGTATGTTTCTCTCTATTTTGTTTTTATTCATTTGTTAATACCTTTGTATGTAATATTTACTTGTATGTTTCTCTATTTTGTTTTTATTAATCCTTTATTTACCATCTAACAGTATTTCATACCTTTTATATCTGTTTGGAGCTTTTCTCCCCGGGCCTCTACTGAAAATGGAAATATATCCAGCTAGACTAGCCTGGTTAACAAATGTAAAATAAATAAATAAATAAATTCTCACAGCTTTCCACCCTCAATTCCATAGTTAACGTCTCCATGAGACTCATTTCATATGCGGCTAATGGAGTGAGTAGAGCAGTAGCGACAGGAACTTCCCTGAGGAGGCATTCCTGGATGTGCCTTTGTAACTTTGCTGAGCCCTTCAAGTCTTCCTTCACCAATGCCTCCTTTGATGGTTCATCCCCTTTTGCACTAAAGGTGAAAGAAATTTTGACCAGGTGCGAGCAGAACGGGAAGACCTTATCTGCCTTTGGAGTCCATTTTTCTCCCCTGTATAGACCTTATCCCAAAGGTCAAAAGGGTGGAAAGATGGGTTTCTTCAAGTCTCAAAAAGGCTTCTCTGATGCACTTGGTGACTTTTCCCCCAGGGGCAGAGGGGGAAGTTATAATGGAAGACACCGACCTCATGGCGGGGGGGGGGGGTCGCAAAATCAGGGCGACAGAGATACGTTCTCTAACGGGCCCTTCCAACGCTCTTGAAAAGGGGGCTCACCTGCTCTTCTCTGGAGGCAGTCAGGTGTCAATTGTCAGTGTACCCAAATGCCTGGCAAGAAATCTCCCAAGACAAATGGGTGCAAACAATTATATCCAGAGGCTATTACATACCATTTCCATTCCCCCTCCAGTAAACAAGTCCTTACCAGACGTTCCACCTAGTTGAAAGGACTGTGCAACACACGAGATGCTCTTGTTGCTAGAAAAGAGTCATCCAAGACGGCCCTGCCGAACAAATGAGATCCAGAAACTTACTTAAGATTCTTTTTTAGTTCCAAAAAAGACAGGGGACTAGAGATCCATTCTAAGTCTAAGTCAAGCTAAACATAGCAGTGAAGAAGTCAAAGTTCCAGATGGTAACTCTGCAGTCAATATTCACGTTTATCGGGAAAGACAGTTGGATGTTCTCAGTAGCTCTCCAGGATGTGTACTACCATATAAAGAAGGACAGGTGATCCAGGCACTTCAGCTGGGAGCCGGTCATTACTAATTTTGAGCCCTGCCCTTTGGTCTCATTACAGCCCCCAGAGTGTTCATCAAATGCATGCCAGTGGTCATGGGTCACTTGAGACATCAGGGATTCTGTGCGTTTCCATATCTAGACGACTGGCTTCTATCCGCCAACACCAAGCATCTACTACTACAAGCAAGAGACGAAACAACATCACTTTGCGCCAGACTAAGCATCACAGTAAACTTAAAAAAAAATCTGCCTTGTTGCCGTCTCAGCATATTACCTTCTTAGGCGCAGAACTGGATTCAAGAAATATGACTGCAAAACTTCTCTTCTCCCTTATTTATTTATTACAGTTTGATTACCGGGGAGGTCCACTGGGCTTGTGGGCCCGTTTTCAGTGGAGACCCGGGGAGAAAAGCTCCAGAAGTTTAATTACAATAAAAAATTACAAAAATAAATTACATAGAAAATTACATTAAAAAAATTCAGAGGCAATTGTATTTCAAATAACAGTTATCAATAAAAGAATAACAAGTAACAATTTCAGTAGTTCAAGAGGAAATATTGGCTTATGGTTTGAAATCAGGATGTACTAATTAGGAATCTAAGTAGAGAAATTTAAGGAGTTTAGGTAGGAAAATGAGGTTAGCCAGGAGAGAAATGGGAGGATAACTTGAGAGGTATGGGCTTGAGAGTGCAATTGCATTTCCAGTTTTGATGGAAGTAAGAATGAAGATGGTTTTTGAAGATGTTAAGGTTGGTCTAGGACCTAAGTATGTAGGGCAGAGCATTCCATTTTTTGGCTAGGGTATAGGATAGGAGCAGTTTACCTGCTGGGCGCTTAGGTTTTTGTATGGTGATTAGGTTTTGGTGAGAAGATCTAAGTGATCTAAGGGGGGGTGTAAGGCTGTAGAATGTTTGAAAGAGCAGGGCAGTTTGTGGGGTGGAAGAATAATTTGTGGGTTGGAGAAAGTCAAGGTGATTGGGTAGTTCAAGCTGATTTAGGGAGAGAAGGGAGGAGGATTTGGCATTTGTGGCAAATCTTGAGATTTTGTTGTAGCATTGTTCCAGTTTGGAGGTAAGTGTGGAATATAAATTAGTGAGGAGGGGGGCACCATACAGAAGGGAAGGAAGGAGGGGAGCACCATACAGAAGGGAGGGAAGAAGGAAGGTAGAGGCAATGGTAAGTCTAGTGTGAGGAGAGAGGAAGTGGTTGTTTCTATATAGTAAGCCAAGTTTTGTGTGTTTTTTTGATGTTTAGCTGGATATGGTCATTAAATTTTAGTTGGCCATCAATTATATCGCCGAGAAGCTTGGTGGAGGAAACAATCTCAGTGGTGGAGGTGTTGTGGCTGGTGATTAAAAACGAGTCCTTATTTAGAGAGGATGATTTAGATGGGGTGAAAAAGAGGATCTTTGTTTTGTTTGCATTTAGGGCGAGATGATTTTGGAGCATCCAGTTTTCAGTGGTTGAGAAGGCAGTCTGTGTTATGGCTTTTAGTTCTCCTAGATTAGGGGCACAACAGATTAAAGTGGAATCTGCATACTGCACAATTTTGGTGTTGGGAATGGCTTTATGGAAGTCATTAATAAAGATGTTGAATAGTAATGGGCCGAGAATGGAGCCTTGGGGTACTCCAGTAGGTGTAGGAAGGAAGAGGTAGCTTGGCCCCATTTCACAGCTTGGGGCCTGTTTGAAAGGTAACTGGAGAACCAAGAAAGAGTTGTTTGGCAGAGGTTGAGATTAGATAGGTAGTTTAGAAGGTGGGAATGAGAAATGGTGTCAAAGGCTTTGGATAAGTCAAGAAGAAGAGAGGAGACTATGTTACCAGAGTCACGTGCTGAGTTGACAGAGTGCAAGAAGGAACGAAGGGCGGTGGTTGTACTATGTCCAGGGTGGGCGCCGTGTTGAGTAGAAGAGAGAAGTTGGTGTTTGGTAAGGAATGGCAAGAGCTGCAGGTGGATACATTTTTCAAGAATTTTGGATAAAGGAGAGAGGATGGCTATGGGACGGAAGTTGGAGAAGAGCAATTTATGCCACCCTTGTGGAGAGGCAGAATGAAGGCAGAGCGCCATAGTTTGGGTACGTAGCCTTCGAGTAAAGACCTATTAATTAGGATGCTGACTGGAATGGCAATAGCATCAGAAGAAGTTTTAAGGAAGGAGGATGAAATTGTGTCAGGGGCATAGGAACAAGGCTTTAGTTTTTGGGGAAGTTTCTTTATTAGGTTGGTGGATACAGATTTGAGTTTGAAAGAGGGGGCAAGGGATATGGGGACTGAAGTTTGAGCAGGGAGGGGGGGAAAGAGTTATTGTTGGTGAAAGTCTTGGTTAGATCAGCGATAGAAGAGGTGAAAAATGAATTGAAAAGGGAGGCTATTTCAAGGTCAGATTTGCTGGTATCAGGAGAGGGGTTGTTTTTAGTACTTGGTCTAAGGAGGGAATTAATAGAATTCCATAATTGTTTAGGATTTCTTGGATGGTTCTCTTGAAATTTGATATAGTAAGACTTATCTTTAATGACTTGCTTTTTGACTAAGTTTATTAACTGTTTATATTTAAGGAAAATTTGTGGATCCTTATGTTTAAGGTGGACTTTCCAGGTTTTATCTCTTTGAAGCATTATCTTTTTAGTTTAGTTAGTGAGCCAGGGGGAGTTCTTTGTTTTGACTCTTTTAGTTCTAATAGGGGCTTGAGAGTTGAGGATGGTTAAGAATGTGGAATTGAAGTAGTCAATGGCTTTGTCTAATGGTAGTATTTTTAGGGGGTTCCAGTTTGTTTGCTTAAGAGAGTAAGAGAAGGAAGTAGGGTTAATGTTAGATAGGTTGCGAGTATGAATGTAGTGGTGAGAGTGGGGGGATGAGGGAGTAGCTCGAATGGCGAAGGCAGGGAAATGGTCTCCTAGTGGGTCAGGAGAGACTCCTGATTTTATAACTTTGTTTGGATGAGATACTAGGATCCAGTCGAGTATTGTGCCAGGGGGTTTGGTTTTGTTTGGTCGAGTAATGGAATTAGTAAGTTGAGTATATTTGAATAGGTTGATGGCTATTGTGGGATTGGTGTTATTGATTTTTCCCCAGTCAATATTTACATCACCCAGAATGACGGTTTGTAGGTTAATATTGGAGGAGGTCCAGGAGAGGTCTTCTAGAGTATTGGTATTGTTACCAGGGGGAATATAAAGGCAGATGATGCAGATGCTTTTATGATTATTAATTTTTAGTAAACCAATAACAATTTCAGAGTTGTTGAAAGAGGGTATGGGGTTAGGGTAGGGAGTAATGGACAGGAGGTTGGAATAAAGTAGAGCTACGCCGCCACCTCTTTTATTTGGTCGGTCAGACCGGAGACAATGAAATCCTGGAGGAAGGAATTCTGAGTCAGTAATATGAGGTTTTAACCATGTTTCAGTGATAGCAGCAATATCAGGAGAGTTATGACTAAGCCAGGCATGGAAGAGCATTACTTTATTTTGTAAGCTTTGGGCGTTAGTGATGAATTTGAGGTTTTTGTTAGAGGGTTTGTTGTTGGTGTGTGGGAGATTTGTGGGAGAGATATTAGGGCCTGGGTTTGGGTGAATGTCGCCTGATAAATAAAGGTAAGGGAGATGGGGGTAGTTTTTTTTTGGATTTGTGTTTTGTTGGAGGAGGGTGGTAAGGATTTGGTTTAAGGTTGCAGTTATAATTTATGGTTGGGAAATGTTTTAATTTTAATAGGATAGGGTGGGAGGGGAATAAGGATGCAGAGATATTGTAGTGGGAAGTAAGGAGGTTCTGGGGAGTAGGAGGAGGAGAGAGTATATGGAAATTAGCATAGTTGGATATTTGGTATAGGAGTAATAGAAGAAAGGGGAAGGATGAGAGTAGAAGGAGTTTGGATGAAAGGGTGGGCATGGTAGGTAGATTTGGTAGGAGGTGATAGAAAAGAATGGTGATGAGTTGTAAGGAGTGTGTGGGGAGTGGTTAAGAGAAGAAAATGAAGGGAAGGAGGGAGGGAGAGGCAGGTGTATCAGGATTGGTTGCTAGAGAGGGAGTGGCTGGTAGGAGGGAATTAAATGTAGGACCACTGGAGGCGGGTGAGAATTGGGGGCAGGGTAGGGGAGCGGGTAGAGCCAAGGAGGCAGGCCCGAGAAACAATCAGTGACCCTGAGGCTGGAGAAGGAGAAATATAGCTGGGGTGCAGGTATACGTTTCATTCAAACTTCCTTCATTAGCAAATCAGGATTTTGATGTCAAACAAGAAAGTCCAGGCCAGATATGTGCTGCATGTTCTGGGTACCATGGCAGCAGCTATTCTTCTAGTTCCCCTACAACGACTAGACGAGGGTTCTGCAGTGGTTGCCATTTGCTCTGTGGTCAGTGCAAAATCTTCCTCTTTCACATCAGATTATCGTGTCAGATTCTTCCAGAAAAGATCTCCTTTGGTGGCTGCAGACGGAGCAGTTGTGTCAGGGACGACCGCTTGTCCTTTCTCAACCCAATGTAGTACTGACCACGGACGCTTCCCAGATCGGGTGGGGGGGGGCATTGTCTGGGGATGACGGTCCAAGGCCTATGGCAAGAATATGAAAGCCACTTGCACATCAGCGTTCTGGAGATGAAAGCTGTGTTCTATGTGTTGCAGGCATTTCAGGACTGTATACTGATGAGAACGGTTGCAGTTCAGACAGACATGTCAGTAGTGTGGTACATAAGCAGGGAGGAGCCAAATCCTACCCACTGTGTCAGGAGGCGCAACGAGTTTGGCAATGGGCGATTGCTTTTCAATGCACATCCCGGGGAAATCCAACGTGATAGCAGACAAACTCAGCAGAGCTGTTCTGTTGCCTCACGACTGGTCCCTGAAAACGGAGATTGTGGAAGAGATCTTCCAAAAATGGGGCCAGCCTTGCTGTGACCTTTTCCCCACTGCCATGAATGTCAAATGCAGCAACTACTTTGCCTTCATTCCTCCTCCGGGGAAGTCATCAAGGGATGCACTGGCCCCCACTACTACTTTATGCCTTTGTCTCCCATTCCCCTTAATACCCAAAGTACTTCAGAAAGCCAGCGTGTTGAAAAGCAAGATGATTCTCATTGCACCTTACTGGCCTCACAAATTTGGTTCCCTTTATCTGGACCCATTTGCTGGAGAAACCGTGGATTCTGGACCCAGTTCCAGACCTTTTGACCCGCTCATTGGGAGCGAGCCATTCGTCCATACAAACCCTCAGGCTGACAGCATGGCTGCTCCAATTCCACGCTTAGCCAGGTGTTATTCTTTTTTCCCCTGCAGTGAGTTATATTCTTACCTATTCCCATAAACCATCCACGAGGAGATTGTATGCCGTTAAGTGGAAAAGATTTTTTCATGCTGAGTTGCGGGAGAGAACATAGAACCTTTTACAGCTTCTATTACCGCTATCCTGGAATTTCTCTCCAAACTCTTTGACGAAGGAGCTGCAGCGGTGACAGAGTTCAGTTGGCAGCCCATTCTAATTTCCGTACTGGGGAAATGGGAGCTCCCATTATGTCTTATAGGTTATGTAAAGCTTTCCTTAAAAGCACTTTTTTTACTCAGACCCCCGATCAGAGAGCCCCCAGCACCTTGGGAACGCAAGTCTTGTTCTAAACTCATTGATTTCACCACCCTTTGAACCTGCATCACCTTGTGATATGAAGTTTTGGTCATGGAAGACTCCCCTTTTAGTTGCCATAACCTGTGCTAGACTGGTATCAGAATTACAAGCTCTTTCTATTCGTTTCCCTTATATCATTTTCCACAAGGGTAGGGTATCCTTGAGAACGAATCCATCGTTCCTTCCAAAAAGTCTGTTCAGAGAATAATATAAACCAATCCATTGAATTGCTCATGTTTTTTTCCAAACTACAGCTTCAAGGCAGAATATAGAGTGCACCAACTGCATGTACATAGGCAGCCACGTTTTTATTTTATTTTATTTATTTATTTATTTATTTTATTTATTTATTTTATTTATCATTTGTTGACCGGGAATGTCCGACTAGGTTCCACAGAGCCTGTTTTCAGCGGAGGCCCGGGGAGAAATGCTCCAGATGCATGTCTTTGGAATGTGGGAGGAAACCGGAGTACCCGGAGGAAACCCACGCGAACACAGGGAGAACATGCAAACTCCACACAGAAGGCACCCCAGCCGAGAATCGAACTGGAGAACCTCTTGCTGTGAGGCGACAACGTTAAACGCTGCACCACTGTGACGCCCTGCATAGGACAAAAGGCCTCGGGAAATCCGATCAGATTTTTGTGTCCTTTTCTGACAAAAAGAAAGGGTTACCAGTTTCCAAAGTAACTTTGTAAAAGTGGCTGACTGACTGCATTTCTTTTTCTTCCAGTAAGAAGAATAAACAACTGCCTGGGAAGATAAAGGGACATTCCACAAGAGCAGTCTACATCCTTGGCCTTTCAGGCCAAACTTCCTATAGACTCTATTTGTGCAGCTGCCACATGGGTGAGACCTCATACCTTTATCACTCATTACAAATTAGATGTGGCCTCCCAGAACAGGTCTTCCATTGTATTTTCTCCTGAGCCACCCTGGGATTAAGGTGCTAGGGACGCTGTCCCAACCTGCACAAATTATAGTGAGATAGGACAACATAACGTTAAGAAGTTATGTACTTAATATAATATTCTGTTTGTTGTCCATCTCGCCTACATTCTTGCGTCCCACCCTCCTACCTCATCCTGCGTTCCTGCAGGAACAGGTGGACAAGTCTATTCTTATGTACATAGTTATGATGATTTTGGAGTCTCAGGGTTTTTGTCTCATACCAAACATCTGTACTTCATTAGCGGACTGGAGTTCCGCTGTGGCGACCCCTAAAAGCCGAAAGACAACAACCAAACATCTGTACTTGGATATAAATATATTTTATTTATTTATTTCAGTTTGATGACTGGGGAGGTCCACTGGGCTCGAGAGCCCTTTTTCAGTGGAGGCCCAGGGAGAAGAGCTCCACATTACATAGTAAACATTAAATTTTACAGATTAAAGTTACAATTCAAGATGCAGATACATTAAGATAAGCAAAATAAAGTTAACATTAAGGATGCCGGTACAATATAAATCAGAGACATGAAGTGGTACATTGGTTAATTAGCATATGAGTCATATGCTGACATGAATTTTTCAGTGGTTACATAGAATATGAATCTTGTTATGGCAGTTTTGGCAGAACAAGTACAAATGATGCCTTTTTTAGGCAAGGCTCAAAAGACAAACCCACCTCCATAGGTATCACAAGGGATAAGAAACTGAGTAATGCTACTCAACGCCAGAAGTCTAAACCTCATGATGCACGCACTCGAAACTCTCCTTAGCATGGAGAACATCGATATCTGTGCAGTAACAGAAACCTGGTTCAAGACTCCCGAGAGCACCCCAGCACTACCAGGTTATACCTCATACCATGCTTTTCGGCCCCAAAACTTGGACCGAACCACAAAAGGAGGGGGAGTATCAATATTCGTCAAAGATACCCACACCTCCAGGTTGGTGGCACAGCACGAAGCATCAGAGACTATCCATGTGCAACTAACATTGGGTAAAACTGCCTTCCAGTTTATAGCCTGCTACAGACCACCCTCCCAAACCCAGGAACCCAACTCGGCCTTCCTGAGAACACTGGAAAATATGAAGGTCTCTCCAAACACCATAATATTGGGCGACTTCAACTACCCAAACATAGACTGGAAGCATTACTCTAGCTCCAACACCCTAGCCCAAAGGTTCCTAGAATTTATAAAGTCAAATGCTATGGAACAACTTGTTACCACTCCCACAAGAGGGGAAAACATACTGGACCTGATCATCACCAACATGGGGACTCTATGCTCCAGACCAGAAGTGTATCCCTCACTGGTAAGATCAGACCATAAACTAATCTCACTGGATATTCACATCCTGACCCGACCCCCTGCCTAGAAAACCACAGGAAAAACTTCTCTAAAGCAAATTTTACACTCCTCAAAACTGAGGTGGAATCCTTCAAAGCCCCCGGGCCTGTGGAAAATACGGCCCAGACCGCAGAATCCTTTATAAATGCATTCTATGAACACCTTCAGGAATGCATGGGTCATGCAATCCCAAATAAAACCAAGACCCAATCCTCCAAAGGCAGACGTCCTGTCTGGTGGACCCCAGCCATAAACAAACTATACAATAGAAGGAGGAAGCTACTACATGATAGAGCAAAATCCCAAAAATGGAAGGCATCTCAGATCAGTATTAGCAAAAAACTATGGGCACTCATAAAATCGTCTAAGGCCAGCTTAGAGAGAAAAATTGCACAGGACACTAAGGATAATCACAAGGCTTTCTTTAGTTGTGTTAGGAACCTGGGTGGGAATTCCTAGATATGCTCAGAATTAGTCCAAAATGACAAAAAATACACCGAACCCACAGACATTGCCAACATCCTAGCTGACAGGTTCAGCGCAAACTTCTCCCCCCGCCAAAAGGGCAAATATCTATCCCAGCAGAGTGCTGCCCCCCTGACATCTCAGATGCTCAGGTAAGAGCCGCCCTCTCCAAAGCAGAAAAAAACAGCATCAATGGGACCAGACTGTGTCCCGGGCTGCGTCCAACATGAACTCCAAGAAGAGCTAAACCCAAACATAAAACTACTATTCAATCTCAGCCTTACTACAGGATATGCACCCAAAGAGTGGCGTACAGCAACAGTGGTCCCTCTCCACAAAGGTGGCGCCTCAACGGATCCTGGAAACTATTGCCCTATAAGCCTGACTAGCTTGGTCTGCAAAGCTATGGAAAGGATCATCATGGACCTCATAAATAAAGATATTGGGGACCTACAGACACTGGATCCTACCCAGTTTGGCTTTAAGGGCAGATCCAGCCTCTTAAACCTGGTTGATTTCTTTGAAACAGTCACCAAGGCCATTGACGAGGGGAAGGTGGTCCACACAGCCTACCGGGACCTCGCAAAAGCCTTCGATACAATACCCCACTCGGGCATTATAGATAAGCTCACCAGCTTAAATATAAACCCCTATGTCACTAGATGGGTTGCAAACTGGCTCAAGGACAGAACCCACATGGTTAGAATTGCTGGAACCATGTCAGACTCCAAACCAGTTACAAGTGGCGCCCCACAAGGCTCAGTCCTGGGACCTCTCTTGTTCGGTATATATTTCTCGGAGGTACAGGCCAACACGGAAGGACTGTGGCTGACCAAGTTAGCAGATGAATGCAAACTGGGCGCCATAATCGACTCTCCAGCCGACACAAGCATCCTCCAAAAGGGCCTCATAGAAAGAGACAACTGGTGCCAGAGCCATGGCCTCAAGCTAAACGCCAAAAAGTGTATAGTCATTCCCTGTGGCAAAAACAAAGTGCCCACAAATTGCCACATAGGTGGTAATCCATTAAGTACAGAAGAAGTAATTAGGGACCTGGGAACCCAAGTTGATAGCAATCTCTCATTTGACAACCACATGGCCAAAGTGGTTAGAAAAACATTTTATATAGCCCACCTAATCATGAAGGAATTCACATCTAGATCAAGGGAGGTCATCGTGCCTCTTTACTCATCCCTCATCAGGCCCATAATTGAGTACAATGCCCCTTTTGGGATGTACCTTACCAGACACCTGCAGCAACTGGAAAGACCCCAAAAGTACCTCACCAAGAGGATCAAAGGGCTCAAACAGTTGCCATATGCTGCCCGGTTAAAGAAACTCCAGCTCTACTCAGTGGCATACCACCTGCTCAGGGGCGATCTGTGCCTGACGTATAAAGCCATGTCCAACCCGGAATTAATGGAAATGCTGCACCTCAGAAAATCCCAATCCCATCGAGCTATGCACTCGAGAGACTTGAACCTCAGCACTGAAATAAATAGGACAAGCTGGAGGGACAGTTTCATAACCCAGAGGCTCCCTTCACTCTGGAATAAAATCCCAGTCCAGGTTAGGCAGAGTCCCTCATTGACTCTCTTTAAGAGGAATCTTGATGAGTGGATGGGAGATCGTAGGTTTACCCTGGGTATTACTTCTGTGTCACTGTTAGAGGCACAGTATACTAACCTCGAAAAAGGGCATAGCAAAATTAATTTAAAATGGGTGGCGAAAGCCAAGCACACTCTGGCTAGGCTTATAAATGCCCTAGGGCAGATAGCCTAGTATGAACCTATGATGGGAGGGGAGAAAAGGGAGAGCTAACTATTTACAATATATACATAATGTACATGAGATAACACTGAAGAGTGAGTCATTTCCAGAGGAGTTTAGTAAGGAAAGGAGAAGTAAGGAAAATACAATTTAGAGTGGAGGGAGAAGGCGGCTAGGTGGGGAAAGTGCAATTACACTTCCAGTTAGAGAAAAAGTAGGAATAGAGATGGGTTTTGAAGTTATCAAAGTTTTCTATAATTCATAGAGAAGGAGGGAGAGAGTTCCATTTTTTGGCTAAGGAGAAGGACAGAAGGTGTCGTCCAGCAGGGCAGTTTGGTTTGAAGACAGTGATAAGGTTTAGGTGAGCAGATCGAAGTGGCCTGTTAGGGGTGTGTGGTTGTAGGATGTTGGAAAGTGCAGGGCATATAGTAGGGTTAAATAGCCTATGGGCAGTAGTAAGTTGGAGGTAGTCGAGATGGTTGGGAAGTTCTAGCCAGTTAAGTGAGTGGAGGGCAGAGCAATGGTGGTAGGAGTATTTGGCTTTTATGGCAAATTTAGAGATTTTATTGTAATAACTTTCCATTTTGAAAGAGATGGAGGCAGATAAGTTAGTTAGTAGAGGGGCACCATACAATAGAGAGGGGAGAAGGTTAGGTAGTGGCGAGGGTTTGTCTAGTAGAAGGAGAGAGAGAGTAGATGTTTCTGTATAGTAGGCCAAGTTTTTGATGTGTTTTCTTGATGTTTAGTTGAATATGGGTGTCAAATTTTAGGTGTTCATCTATGGTAACCCCAAGTAGTTTGGCATAGGGAACCATTTCTATAGTAGAATTGTGACTTCTAATTTGGAAAGAATTTTTATCAAGAGGGGAGGATTTTGAGGGTGGGAAGAGTAGTATTTTGGATTTGTTAGCATCTAGAGATGGTTTTGGAGCATTTGGAGCATCCAGTTCTCAGTGGTGGAGAAGGCAGTTTGAGTGTATGATTGAAGTTCTGGGAGGTTGGTGGCACAGCAGATTAAAGTGGAGTCATCCGCATATTGTACTATTTTAGTATTTGGGATGGCAGAGTGGAAATCATTGACAAAGATGTTAAACAGCATTGGGCCAAGAATGGATCCTTGGGGAACTCCAGTAGGAGTGGGAAGGAAGTTTGAGGTGCTTTTCCTCCATTGTAGCTTGAGTTCTGTCTGATGGGTAACTTGAAAACCATGACAAGGTATTGTGAGAAAGGTTTAGATTAGCAAGGTGGCTGAGGAGATGGGTATGGGAGATTGTATCGAAAGCCTTGGAGAGGTCTAATAGAACTGTAGAAACTATTTTTCCAGAGTCTCTGGCATGGTTGACTATATCTAGGAATGAGAGAAGAGCATTAATAGTGCTATGGCCAGGGTTGGGTTTGAGAGGTAAGATGGTTTTCGGTTAGGAAGGGCATTAGTTGGGTATGAATGCATTTTTCCAATATTTTTTATATTGTGGAGAGGATGGCTATGGGGTGAAAGTTTGAGGTATTATTTTTACCACCTTTGTGGAGAGGGATGTATAAAGGCAGCACGCTAAAGCTTGGGGACATAAGATTCTTGTATAGAGCTGTTGTTTACGATGCTAACTGGGAGGGCGATACCGTCTGCAGCAATTTTTAAGAAGTTAGAGGGAATGTTGTCTGCGGCATTGAAGTATGGTTTTAGCTTGCTGAGGAGTTTTTTATGTAGGAGGTAGAAATTGGTTTAAGTTCAAAGGTAGGGGGAGAGTTGGGTTTAGAAGCTGGGATGGAGTGACTAACTTGTGTGGGTGGAGTATTTGAGAAGGACTTAATTAGTTCAGCTATAGAGTTATTAAAGAAGGAGTTGAATAGAGTGGCAATTTCTGGGTCAGTCTTAGTGGTGTCAGGACAAGGGTTGTTTTTGGTGCCTGGGTTAAGGAGCGAGTTGATGGAGTTCCAGAGTTGTTTGGGGTGTTTGGAGTGGTTGGCTTGGAGTTTTATATAGTGGGATTGTTTCTTTGATTATATTTCTTTTAGTGAGGTTGTGGAGTTGCTTATATTTAAGAAGGGTTTCAGGATGTTTATTGTGCTGAGAAAGTTTCCAGCATTTATCTCGTTGTTGCATACATTTTTTGGTTTCCTTAGTTAGCCATGGTGCGGAGTTGGGATTGACTCTCATAGTTCGTGGAGGGGCTTGGGTAATAAGTATATTTAGGAAAGTAGAGTTGAAGTAATTGACTGCGTTATCTAGAGGAAGTGTTTTTAGATTATTCCAGTTTGAGGGTGTTAGAGAAGGTTGTAGGGTTGAAGTTTGTAAGGTTATGAGTATGTATATATTGGTGCTGGTGAGGAGAGGAGTGGGTTTCTCGGTGGATGAAGGCAGGCAGGTGGTGGCTAATAGTCAGGAAGGATGCCTGAGTCCAAGATGTTGTTAGGGTGGGTAGCTAGGATCCAGTCCAGAGTGGATCCAGGAGGATTGATTTTTATTGGGTCTGGTGATGGTAAATTGAGTAAAGTTGATTAGATTGACAGATATGGCAGGATTCTGGTTGTTAATTTTGTTCCAGTCTACGTTAATGTCACCTAGAATGTAGGTCTCTAGGTTAATATTAGCTGAGGCCCATTGGAGGATTTCTTCTAAAGTAGTGGTGTTACTTGGGGAAATATAGAGGGATATGATGCAGATACGTTTATGATTATTCATTTGTAGCACACCTATTACAAGTTCTGCATTGTTAAACTGAGGACTGGGATTTGGGTATGGAATAATGGGGAGCATAATAGAGAATATCAAGGCTATCCCTCCACCTTTTCCATTCAAGTGGTCATATCTAAGGGTTTGGAAACCAGGGGGTAGAATTTCTGATTCAGAGATGTATGGTTTTAACCAAGTCTCAGAGACGGCTACAATGTCAGGTAGGTTCTGGTTAAGCCAGGCATGGAAGGTAGTTGCTTTATTTCGTAGACTCTGTGCATTGAGAGTAATTTCAGGCTTTTGAGGCTGGTGGTTTTGGTCGTTTTTTTTCGGGGGGGGGGGGGTTTGTTAGTAATACTAGGTCTGGGGTTTGGGTGTATATCACCTGCTAGAAATAGGTGGGTGAAGAAAGAAGATAGTAGGTGATTTAGTTTTCCTTTTGAGTGTTGGGGATAATATGATAGAGGTTTTGGGAAGTTGTATTTTGTTAAGGTGGGTAAGATCTTTGGTTTGAAGTAGTAGAGATGGTTGGGCTGTATTAATGAGGATGATATGGTATGGAAGTGAAGTATTGTAAGGGTGAGATAGGGGCTGGGAGAGGTGCCGTGGGACAGGAAAGAGGGGGGAAGAGGAGTGGAGGAATAGGAGGTAGTATGGTATAGTAGAATTAGAATTAACAATGTGATGGGGGGGGGATGCGAAGGGTTTGTAGTAGCGCAGAATGCATAATGAGATGGTGTAAGTTTATAAGGGAGATATAATGTAGGTGGGGTATAAGAGACAGAATGAAGAAGGGGGGTGTGGAATGGAGTATAGTGTATACTATAAGGGGAGTGGCCCTTAATTGAGGGGCGGAGATGAGAAGAGGAGGGCAGTGATTGGAGTGGTGGATGAAGGGAGGAGACTACTGGATGGAATAAATGTAGGAGTAGTGGGGGCAGGGTAGGGGAGCGGAGTGAGTCCCGTAGGGTGAACGCAGCGGGTAGAGCCAAGAAGAGGAAAATAATCAGTTTTATGGGCAATGCTGGTCCTGTTGTACTGGGGTAAGTGTCGAGCTAGGGGAAAACTAAGGGCCAAGGTAGCAGGCACAGAAAGTGACTGGTTGGGTCACTGTAGATGTAGATCACTAGCTCTTACTATGTAAATTAAGAAAGTAGGATAAGTGAAATACTTTTCTGCTGTTTTTTTGGGTTAGTCTAATTTTTCGCTTGCAAACAAGATCTGGGGATGTGGGCCAGAGCATCATGAGAAAGGGGTTAGCCTCGAGCCAGTGAAAGCTCTCGAGCTTTAGTATTCGACCAAGTCAGAGCCGTGAACGGCTCCGAACTCAACCTGCAAGAATGTAGGTGAGATGGACAACAAACATAGAACGTTATGGTAAGTACATAACTTCTTACTTGGTACTGCTGATCAGAGTAGGAATGGAGTTAGTGCCCCCTTAAAAATTGTAACTGAAAAGCAAGTTTGCTGTATGTTAAATATACTGTTGTGGTTTCTCTGTGCTTAAGCAACATTCACAAAACACGTTTTATGCATTTGTTGTGTAGCATGACATCATATAGCACCTTCACCATAAGCTGTCAGCACTGGCTGAGCAGTCTACAACATTAAGCACACACACAATTTTATATGTGGGGAATAGTTTCAATGCCCACATTCTTCTGTGGAATTCATTAGGCAAGAGTAAGTGCACTGGGTCTGGGTTGAGGTTAATTCAGGGTATTCATCTTTCTGTTAAGGTAGTTTTGGTAAAAGAAAGGGGGGATACTTCCTTTCCTGAAAGGATTCAAGATTCTGAATCTGGCCATCAGAATGAAGGGGAGTTGCAGAGTTTTCTTCTCAGATGTCTGATTCAGACACCGAGGAGAGCTCTGTTTCTAATGCTCCCTGTTGGGGATTCTCATTTTCTGAGACTGTTTCTAGAACGTGCCAGTGTTTTCAGTGGGAGAAGCACTAAGGTTTCTCAGTCCATCAGAAGGTACAATGAACTATTACAGAAGAAATTTCCAGAACCTGCACCCATTCCTCCCTTGTATTGCTTGCCTTGGAAGATTTGTGTGCGACTGCCTGCAACTTTCCTGGCAGTCAGCCAGCTGCCCCTAAAAAGATAGGATGTAAAAAGTTACTTAGTATTTTTAAGTGTTTTGCCCAAATCAGATCCAGCAGTAATAGCATCAGTTAATCTCTGCTGCAAAGATTTTTCAGCCCTCCCTTTCCAAATTTTCCAAGGGATTCTCTAACTCCTCATCCAGTTTTTAATGGACAGTTCATGAAGAAATGGCGGGGGGGGGGGGGGGGTTATAGTTTTTGGGAGTTTCCAGGACAGTCCAATAAGTCAGAATGATTGTTTAAGACTTTGCCCCCCCCCCCCCCCAACCCTGGCATCCCCTTTTTTTCTTTCAGAAGGTCTGAATCTCCACTTTTTTCTTTGACAGTAGAGTTTCAGACAAATGGTTCTAAAGATCATTCACCAAGGATAGATGGCAGTGGGAGGAAATTCATCGTTTCTGTGGGTAATTCTTAATCCTCCAGACCAGAAACTTTTTATCTGATGTTGTCAATCTTCATCTGTTCTTGACTTGTAGGTTACGGTTCTGATCCTCTGAATTGATTTGGCCATTGTATAGCTTGCATCAGCCATAAATCTCTTGAGCTAATAGCCTACCCATAGTGCCCCTCTCTACATTACCTCAGATCTCATTTGCCTCTCTTACAACAAGATGTGTCTGCTGACTCCTCTCTCATGGCCAAGTAAAAATTTATTGTTTTTCTTGTAATGTCTCTCATTAGTATTCAACCTTATAGTTTTATAATTTTCATACTTTACCCTCTAGACAGTGAGTGTGTTTCCCTTTCTTTTACCATTGGTATTGCTAACTACTGTCATTGGTAGTTCCCTTCCCCCTCTCTCACTTACTGTTGGGTAATCTCTCTACCATTGCTGGTAGTGACTCCCTTTGTGGTGTGAGTAGTTTCTTTTTGCTTCTTTCTTCTTCCTTTTCTGCCTGTCCTAGCCGTTTTTTTTTTTCTGATGATGGCAGATAAATCTAAAGCTACCACAACTGGTTTCAAACATTGTAAATAGTGCGTCAGGAAAATGTCAAACTCTGATGGGCGTTAATGTTGCATGTACTGTTTGTGTGCATCCCATTTGAATATTGAGTGCCCTATCTGCCAGGGTTTCAGTAACAGTGCCCTGGTAGAGTGTAGAAACAAGCTCATCCTCAAAAGGCTTCGTAAAGGCCCTTTCGAAGAAGCCTTGTCCAAGGCTGACTAGTCTCTTCCAGCGTCTGTTAATAAAACTTGTTCAGTTCAGACATCTCCTTCAGCACCGACACAAAAGAAGCATAAGCATTCCACTGCAGGTTCCTCTTGGGAACCAAAATCTAAGGTTCTGAAGCTTTCAGAACGAAGCGACTCTTCAACACCAACCACTATCTCCATACAGGCTATGACACCAACTGCTACTGCTTTGACTACGGTTCTGACAGTGGCACTGATTTCCACTGCTGCTGTGATGGTGCTGATATCTACTACAGCTCTGCAGATGGTGCAGAAGACAGATGTTCCAGTTCAACCCAGGAATACTTATTTTTCATCTGTTGGCCCTTGTTTGGGGCAGTTTCCCAGTCCCTGGAGAGACCTGAGTCCCCATCTGGCTTGTTCGTTCACTCCACCAGGAGTTTTTGGAAGTTGATATAGTGTGGTTGGTGCATCAGATTCTCACAGCTAGGGGTCTTTCTCCATATTCTCAGCCCCATCTCCCTCCTGATGCAGGGGGCTTCTCTCCTACGACCCCTTCTTATTCTCCTTCTCTGACCTCCTTTTAGGCTTTAGAGCAGTCGACTACACCGGTTCCAATGACCTCGACACAGACAACTTTTGTGCCTTTGGTACTGGGTACGGCTCTGACTCCTTCAGTGCCTTCTGGACTGACGGGTCCCTGTGAGTGGGTCATTATCGGGCCCAAGGGGTTTGAGTTGGTTCCACTTATTTTCTTTGGAGCCGACTTTATCCTTTTGGGGCTGCACTGACAGAGGACCCGTCCTCTGTTCTGGCTTGTCAGGTAGGTCTGTTGGAGCTGGATATATGACCCGTGTTCCGAGTTTCTGTCACTGTTCAGGGCTCACATTCCTCCTCTGGGAGCCTGCCTTTCAAGCTATTGAAAGAGCTTTAGTAAGTTTCCAGGTCGCAAGTGTTACCTGCCAAAGGTCTACCCTCCTTAGAATCCTCTTGAGATGCTCTCACTGAAGAGCCTCCTCGGAAGAAATTGAGCAAGAGGGAACACCTTGATTCTCCTGAAGAATCCGTCATGGAGGACACGTATTTCGATGAGGGTGAGGGGTTCCCCCTGATTACTCCCGCAGGATGTCTCCTTTGGAGACATTCTGGAGATTCTGCAACAGAGGAGTGATGGGAAGCACAAAGACCCTTCTTCTGAGGAATCCATGTATTTGCAGGCCTTTGGAATTTGCCTGTGTACCTCCTGGTTGACCCCTCCCACTGACGATATAAATAAATTGATCGCTCAACAGGCCTAGAAAGCTCCTGACTCTATCGAACCTATCCTCCGAAGACCTGATGAAATTCTTTCCGCTCCTCAGGATCATCCACACTAGGCAAACTGTTTAGTAGTTGATGCCATGGTGGTAACAGCTGCCGCCAAAATATAACTGGCTGAAGAAAATTCTACTATTCATCCCCCTAACCAAGTGTCTAGGGTGATGGACAGGTTTGGGAAGCAGGTCTATGCATCATCGACCTTCTCCATCAGGTTTTTGAATTTTTGGCACCCTTAATTTAGGCTTCAGAGGGATCTCGTCAAGGAGCTGTCAGATACCCTGGTGGGAGCAGTAGTTGAAGGGGTCGAGGAAGAAGTGGCCTCCCAGTTAGTTACGTTGGAGTCTATCTTGAACTTGTCCATGAGGCTCATTGCACATGCAGCCGAAGGGGTGACCAGGTCAGCAGGTTCATGTGTTGTGATTCGACGACACTCTTGGATGTACCTGTGTGAGTTTGCAGAACCATTCAAGTCTTCCTTCGTCAATGCTCCCTTTGACAGTCATCATTTTTGGTCCCAAAGTTAAGGAAACTCTATCCAGTTGTGAATAAGATGGATAGACTCCGTCTGCTGTGGGCGTACATTTTTCCGCTCCTCAGCGATCCTATTCCAGGAGTCAAAGGAGTGGCAAAATGTGGTTTAAGCAGTCCCAGAAGCCTTTCCAGGACACACGTTATACAGACTCCCCTTGTGGCAGAGGGGGTTACAATGGAAGGTGCCTTCCCAGAGCCATGGGTGGTCCGCAGAACCAGGGTTCTCTTTCTCTGGCTAATCCTATGAGCGCTGCTGAAAGAGGCCCGATTGCTTGCCTCTGGAGGCAGTCAAGGGGAAATTCTCCTTAGAACCAGCAGCATGGCGACACATAACCCTTAGCACCCAGGCATCAGTAGTTATTTCCAGAGGTTATTTAATCCCCTTCATCTTTTATCCAAGGACCCTTGCAAAACTCCCCGACGTTACACCCAGTGAGAGGGACCAAGCAGCATTAGAAATACAAAAGCTGCTGGAAGAGTCATCCAAGAAGTCCCACCAGACCAGTTAGGATCTGGATTTTACTTAAGGTTCTTTTTAATGCCAAAGAAGACAAGACTGGAGACCAATTTTGGATCTCGGCATTCTAAAGAAATTTGTCCAGTCAAAATTCCTGATGGTCACAGTTCAGTCACTACTCCCCTTTCTACAGGAAAACGATTGGATGTGCTTCGACTTTCAAGACGCATATTACCACATAAAAATGGACAAATGCTCAAGAAAGTTTCTCTGCTTCCGGCTAGGAGCCAGCCACTACCAATTCAGGGTGCTGTCCTTTGAATCTGTGAAGCCTCAAGTGTGCTGTTACTGCTGCCATACATTTGTTGACCACCCTGGGGGCTGTGGTGAGATCAGTGTGTTTCCATACCTAGATAGTAACAGATTTAATTTTGAAACTATCTCAGCAGTTGGGCATCACAATCAATCTTGCAAGTTGGAGTTTATCGGAGCTCATCTCAACACTCTGTCTTGTGTGGCCTCTCTACCCAACCACAGGTTGCAGAAAATGCAATCTCAGCTAAAGCCTATTCTTCGCTCAAGCAAGATAGCGGAACAACTAGTACTTCAAGGACTGGGCTCCATGGCAGCAGTGATCACTGTAGCCCCATTAGCAAGATTTCACATGAGACCCCTTCATTGGCTTTTTGCGAACCAATGGCCAATTCTAACCCATCCTATGAATCACCCAGTTTTTATAGCTGGTCAGTGCAAAGACTACGTATCTTGGTGGATGCAATCCAAAGACATTCTTTCAAGGCTATAGTGACCACGGATGCTTCACAGATGGGGTGGAGGGGGGGCATTATCTGGGGAAGACAATCCAAGGCACTTGGTCCCCTTTAGAGGCCAATCTGCATATCAAAAAATTCTGGAATTCCATCAACTCCCTTTTACACCCCGGTACTAAATCCAATCCCTGTCTCAACAACAATAAGACCGACACATAAATAGCAACCCTTTTTAACTCCTCCTTTAACAACTATATAGCTGAACTTACTAAAACCTTCACCAAATCCACCCCCTCCTCTCCCCATTCCTGCTCCCCTAAACCCCCTCCCACTTTTTATCTAAAACCTGTCTCAACCACCTGTATCAAAAAACTTCTTTCCAAACTCAAGCCATGCTCCAGTGCCCCCGACAATATCCCTTCGCTCTTTCTCAAGCTCGCTGCAGATGGTATCGCCATACCCATCAGCATTCTCATCAATAGATCCATCCAGGAATCTTATTTTCCCAAACTATGACGAGCTGCCTACATCCTTCCCCTTCAAAAAGGAGGCAAAATAATAGCATTTCTAATTTCCGCCCAATAGCCATTCTTTCCCCAATTTTCAAAAGTCCTTGAAAAATGTATACACCTGCAACTCATGCCCCACCTCCTCAATAACCAACTCCTCAACCCTACTCAAAACTCCTCACCCCTACTCAAAACGGTTTCCATCCTGGCCACAGTACCATTACTGCTCTCCTCGCTTTCTTAGACATTGTCAACCTTGCCCGTGACTCTGGAGATATTGTCTCCACTGTCCTCCTTGACCTTTCCAAGGCATTCAACACTGTATCCCGCACACTCCTTCTTAATCACCTTTCTAACCTCAATCAGTCAGACATCTTATTAGGGTGGCTGACTAAGATCCAGTCCGGGATGGACCCTGGGGGGTTGTTTTTGTTAGGTCTGGTAATGTTTATTAGTTGAGTAAAATTATAAAGATTGATAGATAGAGTGGGAGTATTGTTATTAATTTTATTCCAGTCGATGTTGACATCACATAGAATGCAAGTCTCAAGTTTGATGTTGTTTGAAGCCCATAAGAGATTATTCTCTAGGGTGGAAGTGTTGTCACCAGGGGAAATATATATGGCTATAATACAGATACTTTTAAAGTTGTTCATTTTGAGGATTCCTATGATTAGTTCGGCATTATTAAACTGAGGAATGGGATTCTGGTAAGGGCAGAGATTCAGCAGGCAGTTGTAGATTAAGCCACTGAAGGAGAGAGCCCAAGGAAAAACGATCAGTGGAGAGTTGACTTGGTAAGGTAAGTTTGGGGGATGGGTAGAAGGTAAAGGCCTAGATAGTAGGGATAGTAGACAGGGAAAAATAAGTGAATTAGAGTACAGGTAGAAGGAAAGAAAAAGATGAAGGTGCAGCAGTTCTACAATTTATACTGCAAGTCTAAGGGAAGTGTTTTGAGTCAGTGGGGTAAGATGGAGAAGGGCGCCACCTGGTGGACAAATGTTATATAGTAAAGAGTAGCTTCTTATGGAGGGTAGCAGGGCTGGGAAAGTACAAGGGGGGAAGGAGTTATGTTTAAAGAACAGAAGACACAAGAGGAGCGGGCAAGCAAGAAGTTAAGGAAAGGCTTTGACTGCTGGTCGTCCTAGCTAGGCAATGTACATAAAAAAATCCTGGAGTATCTAAACAGATCTAGATTTAGAAGTCAATTGTATTAGGAACACATACTTTCTTTTGTTTTATTTTTCTTCTTAGAGGGACTGTTGCACAGGGAGGTTAAGGTTCAATTCCTCAGTTTAGGTAATGGACAGTAGAAGATATGGTGAGTGAAGGATGTTGGTCAGCAGCGACAGGGCGGTCTCCCACTGGAGGACAATACAGGCAGGTTGGACAGCTGGGTAAATAAAAGTAGAGAGAAACAAGAAGTAAAGTAAACAGAATATTAGGCACACTAAGTAGAAATACTAGGCACCGATATTCAAAACTTAAGACAATATATACACTGTTCTACATAAACAATATAACAAAAGACAACTTAAAAAAAACAGACATTTCCAGTAGTATGATCTAGGCACTTGACTCTCTCTAAATCCACTCTCATCCCAAGGATCTCTTAAAGTTGTTACAGTTAATACCACAGTCATGTGGTACATCAACAAGCAAGGGGGAAGCAGGTTGTATTGCCCTTTGCAGACTAGCTGTGTTAGCTTGGATATAGCTTCACACCACAGTGTCCCTCTGCTTGCATCATTAATTACATTAGAACAAAACTGTATGGCAGACAAGCTGAGCAGGGCAAGGGCAGACCCTCATGAATGGAAACTGGATCAGTGGGTCTTCCAAGATTTGATCAAAGTAGGCCTCCCTTCTCTGAGCAATCAGCTAACAAGATTCTATTTCAATACTCCATGCAAGAAGGCCTCAAAGACAGATGCCATTTCTTGTCCTTGGGCAAGGAATATTCTGCATACTTTTCCACCCTTTCTGCTAATTTCCCAGGTACTTATGAAGATGCAGGAAGGGTCCCCCACAATCATTGTGGTGACTCCCTTCTGGCCCAAGTAATTGTAGTTCTCCCTTCTTTTGGAAATGGCTAGGGCTAGTTACAACAAGCTTTTTTCACAGACTGGGATCTATTCACACAAGAACAGAGGTGTTTGATAAACCCAGACACCAGTCAACTTCAGTTGACTACCTAGATGATATGTTCTTAATTTCTTTCAATCACCTGTTTACTGAGAATAGAAGATCATATACTAACAAATAGAAAAGGTTTTCTAGTTTATGCCCAGCAACATAACCAGCACACGTTCACGGCTGGTTATTCTCTAGCTCTGAAGTAGTTTACTTCATTTGGCCTTCAACCTGTGGGAATACGGTTCCGAGCTGGCAACTTTACTAGCATCTGCATCTGCTCCTCCCCTTACCCATAATACACCTCCACTACCTTCCATCCCTAGATCTCATTTGCTGCGAAAAGCTTATGCATCGTGATCTCTTGAGCTCCAAGTTTTTCAAGTGGGTAAAAAACTTTAAATATCTTTTTTTTTTTATAAAATCGTTAGGTAGTGATAGAATGTTTCCCCTTTCTCCTCCTCTCCCTTGGTGCATCGAGTTAGTGTTTTAGGGTAGTTAGATTGGTTTGAAAAGTAGTATGGATTTTTGCTTCCCCTCCTCCCTCAGTGTTTTCTGCGTGCGAGTGTGGTGAGTGGGTGTGTGTGTCAGAAAGAAAAACACTTTTTTCTTCATTTTTATTTCTTTCTACTGATAGTATGGCTGACAAGCTTATTTTCAAACGTTGCACTGAGTGTGGCCATAAATTATCCCTTGCGGATGGCTACACTCTGTGTATTATGTGCTTGGGCGTGGCCCATCTGAGTGTGGACTGCACTATATGTGCGGGATTCAACCCTCACGACATTAAAGATAGAAAGGCCAAGTTGGCCCTCAAAGGCCTTCTTCCCCCTTTAGAGACTGTTGCCTCATCTCCAGCTTCGGTCACAGCACCTGCTGTGGCCGCCTCTCCTTCTCTTGCCCTGGCTTCTCCTCCCTTCCAGGCTGGGACTCAACCTCCTGTACAAAAGTCTGTGAAAGCAGAGTGGAAGAGGGTCAGAGAGAAGGAGAGAGAGTTGAAGGCGAGGGAAAAGTGAAAGAGTTCTCCGGACCTCCCTTCACCTGTGAAAATGTTACGGATTCCTGACTCCCCTCAGCTCCAATCTCCAAGGTTCTCCCCGGAGCTGGAGGAGACATGCTCAGCTTCTAGGGCCTTGGTGCCCCAACCCACCAGGTCGGCGTCCGTGGCCTTGTCGAGGTCCACCCGGTCTTTGTCTGAGGTTAATTTGGATAAAATGATGAGGATGTTCATCCATACTCAGATCCAGATGGGGGTCTTGCCAGCCCCCCTTCCCTCAGGAGGGGGAGCTCGCTTCCTTTTTTCCAGCAATTATCTCCTTCTCTGATCCGTCCATCGGATTTGGAGTATTTGAATTCGAGGATGGCTTTAGTCAGGCAGTTAGCGCTGACTGTACCTGCTTCCTCGACGCCGACAGCTGCCTGGAGTATGTCTAATCCAACCAGCTCTGATCCGAGCCGCTCTCGGAGCCAGAGCTTGGGTATCGGGTCCGAGGGAGTGGAACTTTTTTCATCGGCTCCGCCTTTGTCGGGCCAAGTTCCCTCCCTTGGAGTTCCGTCCACTTCGGGCCCGGCTCCGATTCTCTCAGACCCTGGGAGACTGGCCTCCTTACTGGTTTCTCAGGAGGTTCACTCTTGTTCGACGTGGTAGAAAGGGTTCTCTCCACTGGATCGAGACCCCTGACTGCCCCCTTGGACTCCACCCAGACCCCCCTCAGCTCTTTCTATGGTCCCCATCATTTTACCTGAGGGGCAGCCCGTGCTCGAAGAGTCCCTGAGGAGCAAGTGGTTTGTGAGTTCCCCCTGGAGAACCCCACTGGAGGGGTACCTCGCAAGCATATGTGCAAGAGGAGGCACTTGGACTCCCCCGAGTCCCCTCAGTGAGGATATGGACTTGGTTGAAGGAGAAGGTTCTCCTAGGTCATCTCCAGAGACTGTCTCCTTTGGAGACATCATGGAAATAATGCGCCAAAGGGGAGGTTGGTCTACCCCCAAATCATCTTCTGACGAGTCCGTGTTCCTGGGGGCTTTCAGCACGGGCCCATCTACTTCCTGCGTGTCCCCTCCTGCAGATCCTTTGGCGGATCTGGTCACCTCACGGGCATGGAAGGAGCCGGACACAATGGAACCAATTCCAAAAAGACCCGACAAAATTTTAAGTCCACCCATAGACGGACCAGCATGGAATAAGGGCTCCCCCGTAGATGCTATGGTGGTAGCAGCAGCCACAAAGAATTAAAAGATTGTCAGAGACATTAGTCCAGAGTGAGAAGGACGGAAGACACTGTCTGCCGTCGGGATCCACTTCTCGAACCCTCAGAGGTCCTTTTCCCAGAACCAGAGAGGGCAAAAGAAGATGTGGTTCTGGAAATCACAGTATTCCAGGGACATTCAGGGCTCTTCTTCCCCCAGAGGCAGAGGGGGACAGAATGGATGCCGACCCAGAGGCAGAGGGGGTCAGAGGAATTTTGAGTCTCAAAAACCTTTCTCTGACAGACCCGGGCATCAACCCTGAGGGGTGGCCCGACTGCTGTACTCTGGAGGCAGTCGAGGGACGATTGTCCTTGCACCTAGTGGTGTGGGAGTCCATAACATCAGACCACTGGGTGCTTCAGATCATATCCAGAGGATACTCTGTCCCCTTTGTGGGTCTCCCCAAATTTCCCATACACCTTCCGGACGTACCACCCATGCAAAGGGAGGCAGCAGCGCAGGAAATTTCCAAGCTGCTAAGAAAACGAGCCATTGAAACTGTCCCCCCAGATCAGTCCGGATCTGGCTACTATTCCAGGTTCTTTTTGGTGCTCTAGGAGGTTCCTCCTCTTCTGGCTAGGAGTCAATCATTACAAATTTCCCTTTGGTCTCACCACAGCCCCCAGGATGTTTACCAAAGTGATGGCAGTGGTAGCGGCTCACCTGAGCCTTCAGGGGATTCAGGTCTAACCATACCTGGACGATTGGCTCCTTAATGCTCCCACCAGGCGTCTACTCTCCCAGACCAGGGATTATTTCCTGATTCTTGCCATGCATTTGGGAATCAAATTTGATGCAACAAATCACTCCTAGATCCTGTACAGATGATAGACTACATTGGTGCCAGGATAGATACTCTACAGTGCAAAATTTTCCTGACCTCAGAGAGAGTACAAAACCTGATGATGCATTTCTCCCTGATCTACCACACTCGTCTCCCAATGGCGGAATTGGTTTTGATGGCCTTAGGCTCAATGGCAGCGACCATAACGCTTCTTCCTTGTGCCCAGTTACACATGAGAATTCTACAGTGGACTCTAGCTATACAGTGGTCCCTTTTGGAACTGCCATTGACTTATCCAATTCATTTCAGTCGAGTTTGTCGGTCATCCCTCATATGATGGATGTGTTCTCCGGACATTTTAGAGGGACGACCCTTTGTTCTAGCCCCGGCCCAAGCCACAGTGACCACGGATGCCTCCCAACTCAGGTGGGGGGGTTATTGTTCAGGCAGGACAGTCCAAGGCCTGTGGTCCCCTGTAGAGACAAGCTTGCACATAAATGTCCTAGAGACGAAGGGGGGGGTACTTCTAATGTTGCAGGCCCTTCATGCCTTTCTTCCTCTGGGGATGATTGCAATTCAGTCAGGCAACATGTCAGTGGTCTGGTATATCAACAAACTGGGAGGGACCAGATTTTACCCCCTTTGTAGCGAGGCCATGAGTGTGTGGGAATGGGCAATCTCCACCGGTCACTTTCTCATCGCAATGCACATTCCAGGATGGTCCGACATCCTAGCGGACAGGCTAAGTTGGACCATTCTGATGCCTTACGAGTAATCTCTGAATCTTTCAGTAGTGGAACAAATCCTCCTCGAGTGGGGTTAACCTTGCTGTGATCTCTTCGCATCTCCTTCTAACGTGAAGTGCAGCGAGTTTTTCACTCTGAACTCCCTGCTGGGGGAATCCCCTAGAAAAGCTCTAGTCCATGCTTTGGCCTCCCAGTCTTCTGTATGCTTACCCACCAGTACCTCTTTTCCGAGGTTTCTACAGAAAGCTCGTCGATTGGGGAGCAAAGTGATCCTCATTGCCCCGTTTTGCACTTGCCAGGTATGGTTTCCCTTCCTTTGGTCTCACCTTCTGGCTCAGCCTTGGATCCTGGATCCCGGATCCCATTCGCGATCTGATTTCACACCCTTCGGAGGTGCCTAATCCGAATCTGGACAGTTTGAAGCTCACAGCTTGGCTGCTACAGTTCCTGTGATTTCTAGGACTCCTGGACTATCCTCCTCCGATCTGTTTTGGTGGGTACTCAAAAGTGTTCGACCTGGAAGGTTTATCGCTGCAAGCGGAAGCGTTTTTCCTTTTGTGCCTCTCAAAGGAGTATAGTCCCCTTCACGGCTCCTATTTCCACCATTCTTGATTTCCTAGCTGATATTATTCAACACTGAGTTAGTTCTACTGTCAAGGTTCAGTTGGCTGCCATCTCTCATTTTCATATGGGTGAGAATTCTGCCCCTCTAGACTCTTCCAGACTGTGTAAAGCCTTTATTAAAGGCACCTTTTTGTTAGATGCCCCCCCCCCCCGGTCAAAGATCCTGTTCCCCCATGGGACCTTACTATGGTTCTTCAGGCCTCGGTCGCTCTGCCTTTCGAGCCTGCCGCAACAGCAGATATGAAATATTCATCTTGGAAAACAGCTTTTCTGGTGGCTATTACCTCTGCCAAAAGGGTTTCAGAATTACAGGCCTTGTCCATCAAAGTTCCTTACATGATTTTTCACAAAGATAGGATTTCCCTTGGAACCAATCCATCCTTTCTTTCTAAGATAGCGTCATCAGTCAATATCAATCAGACCATCAGTTTGCCTGTGTTTTTTCCTAATTTTTCTAACAAGATGGAATATAAACTCCACCTGTTGGATGTTCATAGACCGTTACGATTCTATTTACACAGGACTAAAAATTTCCGTAAATCTGATCAATTGTTTGTATCCATCTATAGACCCTTTTTGGGGAAACCTATCTCTGAGGTCACTATTGCAAGATGGATTTCTTCATGCATCCTTCAGGTCTATAAGGACAGAGGCATATGTCCTCCAGGTCAGGTGAAAGCTCATTCCACTAGGTCCATGACTATGTCTGCAGCCTTTTGGTCTAGTGTGTCTTTGGATGATATTTGTTCTGCAGCTACTTTGTCTTCATCTCATACATTTATTTCTCATTACAAATTGGATTGGACTTCCAGAAGGAGAGCATCCTTTGGTTCCGCTGTGCTCTGGAATATCCTTCCATGAGGGCCTCCCAGATGTTTAGTAGCTGGGGACTCTGTCTCACAGGTTGAAGACCAAATTAAGTAAACTACTTAAGATAAAGAAGTTATGTACTCATCATGACGTTCCATCTGAGTAGTTGTACTTCATTTGTCTTCAACCGTCCCTTCCTCCTTCCCCCGGACCTTGGCATATAAACTGCCTACTGGCTGCAGTTATAGGTCACAGTATTTTTTCAGGTCGGGTTATTAGTATAAGTTTCAGCAAAGTTGATCTGGGGATGGTAGGTAGTGGAGGTGTATTATGGGTAAGGGGAGGAGTTTGAAGCTTGGAGCAGATGCTAGTAAAGTTGCCGGGTCGGACTGCTGAGATGGAACGTTGTGGTGAGTACTTAACTTCTTTTTTTATAATATTTGATTTACTATCCAATGGCCTTTCTTTCTTGTCTGTCATGATTCATTTATTTTCCCATTCCAGCATATTTCCCTGTGATCTTTCTGTTTTAATGCAGTCTTGTGTTAAAATGTTTTTGAAAGGGGCTTTGCATTAGAGGCCTCCAAGGAAACCAGTGGAGCACTTGCTCCGGTTGCTGACTTGAGGTTAACATGGGAATGTGGTTTTACTTATTGTTCTGACCTCTGCAAGAAGAGTATCCAAGTTGCAACCTCTTTTGCTGAGTCAGCCCTACCTCATTTTCTGGAGGGCAGGGCTTCTTTGAAAACTAATTCTTCTTTATGCTTTAAATGGTATCAAAGTTTACTTTTAAGCCAAACTATCCATCTCTTAGTTTTATTTCCTAAACCCAAAGTGAGAAGGAGAGAATACTCCATATCTTGGATGTCCACACACAACTTGGGTACTGTCTTGACAGAACTAAATATTTCGGGTCTATATTACATGAGAGAATCCTGAGGTAATCGAACACCTAATGGTCAATCACTAAATGTCGAACCCTTAAAATCAAATCCACCGTTTCCACATAGGAAAACAATGCCATTGCCATATAAAAAACAAAGTTTTAAACAGAATTGAAGTGGGGGGGATTCACCCCCCCCCCCACACACACACACACACACACATACCCTGATGTGGGGGGCTGTGCTTTCCACCACGCCCCAACTAAATATACCAACTCCAAGATCGCTCTGCAGTGGAGAAAGAACAAAATCCGCATAATGGCCAAATGGCTCTTTTCCATGTGTGGAAACAGCCGTTCGCAGTTTTCAGACTTTGACATTTTGTGATCGACCTTTAGGTGTTTGATAACCTAAGGTTTCGATCACGTAATAGGGAACCAGTCTTTCAGATCTGATCATTTCATTTCTTGTGAAGGTAAGAAGAAAGAGTATTACCTTTTGTTATACTTACCACAACAAAACTATTCCAGGTGGGGTCAAGACCCACTCTACTAGGGCCTTGGTTGCATGTAAGATTTTTTGGAAAGGGCTAGATTCTACTGGTATTCTAGAAGCAATTTGATCATCTATACATACTTTTACAAAGCATTATAAGCTTAATTACCTTTTTAGATCAGGCTTTGCAAGGGCCGTTCTCCAGGGGATCCTGAATTTTTTTTACTTCCACATCTCAAATGTAGCAAGCTAGGATAATCTACCCATATAGCTAAAGTTACTGCAGTAGTGATCAATTTGTTGATCATAATATAGTTGTGTAAGTCATCTTACATAAACATAAGATGTTTGAATGATCAGTGTTGCATTAGATGCTCCTTCCATCCCCCTTGTTTTTTGGTATGTTGTTTATGCCAAGCATGGCTATTTTTTATTGTGTCTAGCATTGTCCTTTTAGGGTTCAGCATCCCTCTCCCTCCCTCTGTTTGCAGGAAAGTTCTTAAGGCCTTGGTGCCTAAACTTGTCTTAGCTTAGCTCGAGCTAACTGACAGTTTGGGTGTGTGTAAGGTCGCCTGAAACTGTGGAAGCTAGCAGGCTGTTAAATCTTTGACAGGATATAACCCAGGTAGCTAAGGCTACTGTAGCACTCAGTCGACCAAATGCTCCACTGCTGCACCTTATTTTGTATAATTACCGAAGAGAGGGTCCTTGCTCTGCTTCTTCTGATATGTCTGAATGGGTAGTGGAAGCTTGACTGAAAAAGACAGTTTAATTACCTGCAGTCTCTGCCTGTAGTGCACTGTAAATTAATGCTTCTTCCCCAAGTTAATGCTAGTCGAATATCTGAACACTGCGCAAGTATATTTTACATCACATGGTTTTGTAATGTCAGATTTCCTTTGCTAATTATTGTTTTGCAGGTGGGTGCTCTGTACGTGGCAAACTAGCAGGCAACAGAAATTAACTTGAATACCTGCTATGAAATTGCACAGCATGCATATTGACCTGATCTGTTGACTTCCCCAAGGGTGATAAGTAGCTGAAAATGGGTAGAGAGTTCTGATGGTAGAAGTATATCCTGACCCTGCACTCTTTTGGGATCCTTCTAGTTGAACATTCGTGTTAAGTAATATGAATAAACCCGGGACCCATCAAAGATCCACATTTTAGTGGATTAGCTAATATGGCTTCCATGGGTGCTGGTTCAGATGTTTGCCAAAATACTTTTTCATGTAATGCATCAGCTCATCTTACAGTGAGTCAGATGTCACTCATTTCTGAATATTGAAATGTGTAACTCAAAGAAACTGTGAAAAATAGTGATTTTGTAGGGAATCTTGGTTTTTCACAATCTACTAATTTTAATTTATAAATATACCAACTTCAGGTTTACATTGCAATGAGGAAAAATTAAAACCCAAACACTGTGGTATATCACCTGCTTGCTTCAAATAAGTTAGTGCAGTTTTGATTAAACATGATCAGATAAAATTGAATAAAAACTGCACAACAAAAGTCATGTCTTTTTGCATGCGGAAATGCCCAGAATGCTTGAAATTAAGTTCATAGGTTGGTACTAGGCTATTGGCCCTAGCGCCTATACAAGCCCTGCCATAACAATTCCCTGACTAGTTCTTCCCACAATTTTTATTTATTTTTTTAATAAACCTGCTTTGTCTTAGAGCAAAATCTGTTGTCTGATATTCCCCAAATGTGTATTAAGGTTGTACCATTTTTTCTGAATTTTCTGTTGGCCAGTAGAGAGAAATTATGCTGAATTAGCATCCCAGCAAAAGGGTAGTTCTTTAATGTAGCTGAACACTTTAGATGGTGTAAGGATTATTTATCTCTCTAGGTGAACACTTTAGCTCTTTAATATATCTGAGCACTTTGAATGGGGTAATGTTGCAAGTCTGTTAGTCAGCTGATTTTACAGCTTTAAAACCAGTTGTGTTCACAAAGAGAGAGTTCTATTGCTGTACTGGGTTGAGGCACTGACTGTGACTCATGTAATCACAATAGGATTATGGCTTTGGTGCCAGATGGAGTTTACATGAGGAAGAGGAGGGGTGATGCAGCTTTGCTGGTTCTTCCTTCTTGTCCTTTGGGTGAGTGTGGTAGTGCTTACCTGAGGTGCATTTTCCCATGGCTGAATGCCTGGTGGTGGAGGCTGGCGAGGCCACTAGAGTGATGGCTTTGGGGGTATGTGTATCCTGAGGAGTTAGTTTGCAGAAGGAAGTAACATTCCCCCCCTCCCAAAGCTGCTGATCATCATACCACTCCTGGGATTATGCTGTGGTGTTAGGTCATCATAATGAAAACTGCACCAACCCCTGATGGCTGACAGTTGACAGCTCCTCTCATTCAGCTCGTGGCCCAAGTGTATGTGAACAAATAGGGCAGATAACCCAGAGGGGTCTGGTGGTAAGTCCAAACAATGTATACACAATATATTTAAATTAAATGGACTTGCTCCCTGCTCCATTTGAAGGATGAGCCTGTAGGGAAGTCATGTTTTTAAGATTATTTTATTAACCTTCTCAAATACTAAGCAGGAGCACAAGATTAAATGAAGACTGCAGCAAATATTAAGACATCAAGAGCAGTAAGTAGAAATAAAAGAATTATTTGAGATGCAGGTGAGGACAGCAACAAAACTGGTACTGTGTAGTAAAACAAGAAGTTAGGACAGTAGTGTGTAGGCCAGATGACATCAACTGTAAGATGCTCAAATTCAGGCTTGAGAGAGGTCTTAAAACTGCTAACTACTGGGGACTCCTTCCACTGTCTTCCTAGCATATTCTTGAGGTGTTGGCCTTGTTGAGAAAAGAAGCACGTGCCTGAAAATTCAAGCTTTGCCTCTGGAAGAGCTGGCAGCCCCCAGTTGGCCAAGCAAAGTGAGTGAGCTTGCTAATGCCAAGCCAGAAGGTGTTGACAGTAGGGGAACCAAGTAGCGAAAGTCCATTTTTAAAGTTGTAGTCACTCTGTACTTGACCTGCCGACATATAAGCAGCTGGTATAGCTCACACAGCACCAGTGTAATATTTTCGTTCTTGAGTGCGTTCTGTTAGTAGCCAGGCCTTAGAGTTCTGAACTAGCTATAGGCAGTCGAGTTCAATCTGCGAGCCCCAGCTTGAGAGTGTTGAAGTAGTCCAGTCAAGAGTATACCAGAGCATGTGTGCCAACGAGAAGGCTTGTGGGGGGGGGGGGGGGGTAAATGTTTTAATGAGAATGCTGATCTTATAGTGGAAACAGCAAGATTTGACAACTGCCAAGATAATGTCCTTGAATGTTTATTTTTAGGAGTAATGCATAAATTGCCCACTCAACAAGGATTCATCTTGGTATTCCTTTGAATAATTTTGGTAGCCCAAACTAGAGCAGGTGGATCTGTTATGGTGGCATGTATAATCATGGCTGCGATTTTTGACGTGTTGAGCTTCACACAGCCAGCTGCTGTCGAGTTGTAGATATATTCCAAATCACTTTCTAGCTTGATATGAGGCATATGTTCTGAAGGAAAGTATAAGGATTGCTGCATTTTGCCATCATTACTGTGATACTGTAGCCAGTCCTGTGTATAACATCTTCCAAGAAGAAGTGGTGTATAAAGAGTGAATGAGAATGGTCTTAAAATGAAGCTGTGTGGTACCACCACAGGTAATAGAGTAGGAAAGTGGAGGAATTGACTCCATTCCAACCCTGAGTGTGAATGAACTGTTAAGAGGTAAATCAGTCCAGGGCCGTACTTGTGTCACTGTCAGACTCTAAATAGTTTGAAAGGATTCCATGATCCATTGTGTGAAATGCAGATGAGACAGGATCAGGATAGAGTATCAGCACTTGTCCTTCACCATAAGGGGACTGTTAAACCCTAATAAGGACTGTTAAATTCTAATAAGGACTGTCTTGCTACTGTCTGTAGATTGAAGACTTGGCCCAAGAAAGGAAGGTTGTAGCTGGATCTATAGTTTTTTATATAATCAGTCTAATCCTGCTTTTTCTCAGGGTGGCAGCAGCCAATGTGTGCAAAGACCGATAGAAAAGCCTCATCCCAAAGATTAACGTCTGAAACCTGTTAAAGTTCCCAGCTGTTCTAGATAAAACAAGCCACCTTTTTGGGACAAGGATTCAATCCATAAATGACTTTGAACACAGAAGAATCTAAAGAGATAATAGCCTCATCTTGAAAGTAAGAAGCTGCAGTTATTTGAAGATGGAAGTGCCCTCTGAACAGGGTGTCCAGATGGCACAATGTGTGCTGACCCTGACTTAACTGAGTTAGCAATAATTTCAATGGTCAAATTGCAGTACTCAGATGAAGAGACTTTCTCAGTGGTTTCTGGATGGCATAGTTTCTTATCCAACCAAAAAAGAACAGCTGGCTAGTTTCTGCTTTAGATATCTCTTGAGACACGCACAGTGACTTCCTTTGAGAGATCTGTGCTTGGCAAAGGGAAGTGTTTAATGCAAGTCAAGCAGGTCCTCATGTCAGCCAGCATAACAAGGCATTCACTCTGGAATAAAATCCCAGTCCAGGTTAGGCAGAGTCCCTCATTGACTCTTCAAGAGGAATCTTGATGAGTGGATGGGAGATCGTAGGTTTACCCCGGGTATCATTTCTGTGTCACTGTTAGACAGAGGCACAGTATACTAACCTCGAAAAAGGACATAGCAAAATAAATTTAAAATGGGTGGCGAAAGCCAAACACATTCTGGCTAGGCTTATAAATGCCCTAGGGCAGATAGCCTAGTATGAACCTATGAACCTTTAAGTCGTTTTCCCTTCAGGGAGCTCTTGATCAAAGCATGTGCAGAAAACGTGAAGTGCACTGAGTCTACATTCTTAAGGTATAAGAATGTCAGCTGTAATGCTTAAGAAACCTCGGCTTGCTCTTCTATGTCTCCAGCTTTGCAGTCCAGAACCTACAGAGACAGTACAGGGATTAAAACGTGTTTGGTGAGAAGATAATTCATGCATTGAGCCTATACCATATCAGGGGATTCCACCCTGGGTACATCTTAATTTTAAGAAGGTAGTGATCAGACCAAAGTCAGGTTTTCCACCACCACATCAATGATGATGACCCCAGCTGAAAGATGGGTAGCAGAAGTAAGCAATTTGGGAAAATCTGATGCCTTTTGTAATGCAGAAAAATACTTTTATGATGAATGAAATGTCAGTCATTTTTGCTAATATTGACCTCTCCTGGAATTATCACAGCAGAAGTCCAATACCATAAGCGGATGCCAAATAATTTATTTTTAAATACAATATAAGCACTTTCGTCTTGAGAGTCAAGACTTTATCAGATCTGATGAAGTCTTGACTCTCAAAATGAAAGCATTTATATTATATTTAAAAATAAATTATTTGGCACCCGCTTGTGGTATTGGACTTCTGCTGTGATTTTTCAAGTTTTACAGTTATATATTGCTGCTCCAGAGTTTTTTGGTTTCTCTCCTAGAATTAGCCACCTTGGTGATATCAGTGCAGAGGATGCAAAGAAGTCAGCAGATGTCTGAAGGAGTATCCTGGCATTAGCAAATGGATTTTAAATGGAAGTAAAAAATATGGAACAAAATAAAAGGCTTAGTGTCAGTCATACTAGTTAAACTGGTGACTGAGCTTCTCAACCTTCAAAGAATCTTGGCAGGTTCTTGAACATAACTGTATTTTATTACTTCTCTATTTGGTTTTGTTACTGTTTTATGTATTTATTTCCAGTTTGATCACCGGGGAAGTCCACTGGGGCAAGCAGAGCCCATTTTCAGTGGAGGCCCAGGGAGAAAACCTCCAAAAGCAGTTAACAGAATATAACATAAGTAAAGTATGGAATATATAGTATGCAAAAGCATAAGTATACAATTTAAAATACAAATAAAAAATCGGGGATTATATGTTTAAAAAAACACATGTTAAAATATAAAGTCAAAAGTAATACAGATAATATAATTAAAAGTAGAAGCCATAAAGTGTTTATAAAACTTTAGTGTTTGTTCTAACAGTAATGTTAATAATCAGAGGTGGTAATAGATGAGATTGAAGGGAGGTTTGAAAGAGACAGCAATGTAATGTAGGTGGAAAGGGAGCAGGAATAGTTCCAGTTTTTGAGGTAAGGTAGCAATGGAGGAGAGAGATGAAATGGGTGGTTGTGACTACAGCGAGGGTGGGGTGGGGGTGGATTCCATAGTTTAGATAAGGAGTGTGATAGAAGTAATTGGCCAGGAGGACGAAGGGGTTTATAGATTTTAAGGAGGTTTTCGGTTTTTAGATCTAAGAGTCTGACTGGGGAGGTAAGGGGCTAAGATAGATGAGAGAGGGGCAGATGGAGGGTTGGAATATGAGTTTATGAGCAGTGCTGAATTGTATGAATTTCATGCAGTTAGGAATCTCAAGCCAGTTTAGGGAGTGGAGGGAATGGCAGTGATGGGTGGAGCATTTGGACCCTGTAGCAAATTTACAGACTTTGTTACCGCAGGATTCCAGTTTGGTTTTTAGGCTAAGTTGGAGATGAGTAAATAGAGGAGAACAGGTTGGAGGAGGCTAGAGTACATCAGGTAGAAGTGGTTAGATAGCGACTTTCCATACAGCAGACGTAGTTTTTGGCTGTTTTTTTTTTTTTTTTTTTTTTGTTATTATTCTGGATGTAGATATCAAATTTTAAATGTTCATCAATGGTGACTCCGAGTAGCTTGGTGTGAGGTACAGTATTGATTAGAGTGTTGTTGTGGCTTTTTATTTTAAAGGCGCTTTTGTCTATGATGAACTTTCTCAAAGGAGAGAATATCATGATTTTTGTTTTGTTAGCATGGTGGTTGTTTAGCATCCAAGTTTCATCATGGAAGAATGCCATTTGAGTTTTTTGAAGGAGTTTGGAGGGAGAGTTTGCTGTACAGATGATTATGGAATCAGCATATACTGTATTAGTGTAGCATTGTCTATGGATTCCTGAAAGTTGTTAATGAAAATATTGAAAAGTAAGGGGCTGAGAATAGAGCCTTGGGGGACACCAGATGGATTGTTGAGAGAGGATGAAGTGCAATTTTTCCATTAAACAGCTTGTTGTCTATTGGAGAGGGAGCTTGTAAACCAGGCGACAGAGGATGGAGAGAAACCAGCCAAATCAGAGAGACAAGCAGTGGAAAACTATCCGTGAAGACCTCAGAGGGGTTGAGTAATAATACAGGCTCTACCTGTAAAGTGAAGGAGAGAAGAGCGAGCAAAGTTTATTCACATTGGCTTGCTTATTAGTAGCCAGTTTGTAAAGAGATTAGAGTAGGGAGACACGTTAGCAATAAAGGGGAATCTATAGAGATGCAAATAAACAGGTGGGGCTCAAGTAATACAAAACTAAGGCATACAGCACTAAAATGGCTGCTCGAGGGTTATTTTTTATCACAGAGAGTAGGAAGGACTTGAATTAAGTATATACTATCTAGTGGACAGTTAGGATTACTGCACAAGCTAGGGTTGGGGGGGGGAAGGCACACGACTCAAAACAGTTTTATTAGCACGCTGAGAACTACTAAATAACACTGCTAATGTTAAAGCTTCACTATCATAACACATACATGTAGAATGCCTGGGTGGACTGACCCTGCCCTTCAATCTCAAAAGGTATAGCCTTGTCATAGTTTTGCAGTACTGATTCCTTCTCAGACTGTATGGGTGGAGTGGTAGCCGTGGACTGCAGAGTTGCCCGAGTGTACTGTGAAGAGAGAAAAGGAGAGGGTGAAGCTAGTAGAATGAGACAAATATAAGTTAAAAGAAGTAATGACTAGATAGGAGTGTCAAAAGATACAGGTCTGAGGATAGAGTGGAGAAAGGAGGAGAGAAACAATAGACAGCAGGAGAAAAGATGCTACTGCAACAGTTTGTGAGTAGTTCAACAGTTAACACATCACAGAGTCATAACTTTGGAAACCAGTTAATAAATCTTGCACAATACATTTAGTAGCCCATTATCCTGTGCATACAAGAAAAAGTAAAATGAACACTTAACAGCACAGTTGAATCAGTAGCAGAAACACACTGCAGTGCTAAATCAGTAAACACTGTTTCTAATGCCAGCACCAAGTCAGATTTAAATTACATTTATAACAGCCGTTTTAGTACAGCATAGCTGCTTAGAGACAAAATAGCTGCAGTTATAATGTCAGTAAAACACTGTTGCTGAATGGCAGAATCAAACCAGTGAAATAAACAAATAAGCAGAGCAGTTCAAGAATCAGAAAAATGAATGCCAGTTGTATAGATCCAAATAATTAGCTAAAAATAACACTTTAAGAAATTCCTGGCGTCTAATGGCTTACCAGCAAGCAGAATACAATTGCTGAAGAGCACTTTTACTTTCTTGAAGACTGTTTTGTGTATGTGACTGACCTAAGATGTATTTGTTTTTTTGTTTTTTTTTTTTAAGTTTGTATTTCTGGTTTGTTTAATGTAGTTTAGTATTCTTGCCAGTGACAGTAGTTTTGCTGCTACGTGTCTTGTGTTACGGGTTGAACTGAATGGAAGTGCTGGACAAAGTGTGGAAAAATGTGTCCATTAAGTTAAGTATTCATTCCACACAGAGTATATTTCAGAGACCTTTTCTAATCAGACAGTAGACGCTTATTTATCACTTTGAAATCAGAATACCTCCTTGTTAACTGAAGTAGTAACAGAACAATTAGCAGAGTCCAATGCATCATTCTCAGAGATGGATGTGACATTATTTCCAGTGTTTTGCATGCATATCTCACAATGCTCTTTGGTATGGCTAATGAGTGTGATAGGAATTGTCATAATAAATGGATCATTGCTACCCATCGTTCTTGATTAAAAGTAAAGAGGATTAGTTAAACGACAGAGGTCGAATAAACATGTACAGAAACAGTTAATCAAAACTCAACTGGATAACTCCAAAATGTCTTCACTAGAGAAAGATTCTGGCAAAAGAAGAAAAATATAATGTAAAGGAATATTGATAACTAGGAACAATGGGCATTTATCTTGAGTAAGCAAAATATATTTGAGAGGAATATAGGAAACGCTAGTGTGTCATACACCATTACTAAGACTCTGGAGGCTCCAGGACTAGTGTTCCTACCAAAGCTGTAGAAAATGCCATCTCTATAGACGAAGCTTACTTTGTCCTCCGAGCCTAAAAGAGAAGAAAATGTTTCCAGTCCATTAATGAGATGTTTGCAGAATAAATGATTTTTTGTCAGTTTGGTCAATGAAAATGAGAAAGATTTCTCTTTCTATAATGCTAAAAAAGCAAAAATGGTAATTCATTATTTGCTCACTGTTACTGTAGCCGAAACTGTGTGGGATATATCCTCCAAGGGATCTGATGGCCAAACTGCTTCCAAAGCTTTACAGCACATTCCACATTTCCCATACGTTCACTGGAGCTCCAGGGAGAGCCAATATAAAAGTAGATTTACAAGGACTAACATTCAAAACTAACTTGCCATTGATGTCATCAGTAAGACTTGATCTTGGATGCATCTTCACAGAATTCACTGATCCTCATTGGGGACTAGCTTCCTGTTCTTTATAAGAAAATGTTTTGTGAGAAAATCGTAGGTGTTTGCAGAAAATTTATCTTTAGGAGAAAGGGAAGGTGTTCTTTTGGTTGCCAGATTACCTATAAAGATCACCACACATATTGTCTTTTTTTCTTGGGGGAGGAACAGAATATTCAGTCTTTTTCTGTTTGTATATATTTTACTCACAGAACACTTTAAAAGCAGGTGTAGTTCTTTACTTTTACACCCTTAAAATCAAAAGGTCAAGGCTTTACTTCTTACAGTTATGGAGCAGGGCTCTGGTTCCTCGGCTATCCCTTGTGTCTCAAAGAAAGGGAAAGCTTCTTGATAAACATCTGTGTTAATTCCAGCTCCCTTTCTGTATCTCCCATCAGATTACAGCATTGTGGCCATCTTGGAGTCTCTGACTTTCCATTGGTTTGTCACCTCTGGTGTTGCTCCTTGCAAAGCCGATGAGAGAGAAGAACATTCTACAAGGCCACTCGTATGCCTGCTTTAGGCAGGGGAGAACCACTCTTAGAGGGACTGGTGTTAGGGGGCTGACATCCAACCTTTACAAACTTGGACTAAAGAATCGAATTCCAGGGAGAAAACAATACATTGGAATGCTTTTTTTTCCTATGGAGATTCCCAGAAAGTGGACTCGCAAATTCAAGCATACATGTATGCCTTTGCTGCTTCATTGAAGGATGCAAAACTAAAATGGTTTGACTTTGCCAAAGGTTTATGTAAAGTCTTTCAGTATTTAAAGTTTGTATTTTCAGTGGTCCAAAAGAAAAAGATCCCCCTCCCCTTCAGAGTCTGAAAAAGACTCGTGCAAGAAGTGTGTTTGGATTCTACTTTCTAGTTTTCTACTTTGAAGAACTGTGATTCTGAGTCAGAGGAAAATCTGTCTTCTGATTTCCAAGTGGAAGAAGTTTCCTTCATTCTGGCAATACTGCCAGAAAAGGAATTACTTTGGCGGGAACAGAAAGAGATTTATAATATCCATTGAGGTATGAGTTACTACAGGAAAGTGGCCATTCGTCCAGTTTTATTATCTCTGGAAAATGCATTTAATGCAGCCAGCAGATGTTCATGTTTCACAGTTGCAGTCCTAACTTGTGGGATTTTCTCTTGTGGAAGCCCTTTGCCAGCCCAACTACCAGCAGATGTTTTCTCCTCCTCCTGAAGCCAGTGGATGCTCTATCTGACGTTGTTTGGGTATAAAGGGAGTCTGATGGCGGAGTGACCTGAGTTCTTTCATGCCATTGGGGCCCAAAGCAAAGTGTTGATCAGTGTGTCTGTCTGTTCACACCAGAGAAAGAAGACATCTAAAGCTAAGTACCCTGTTGGAGAACTTTTCATGTGCCTTTTGACTAATGTAGGTTAATAACTGTCTCAACTGTAGCAAACGGATACCACATTGGGACTTTCATTCTTTTTGTGTGACTTGTTTGGGTTCTGAACACGAACTTCCTAACTGTCAATTTTGTGCTCACTTTAATAATAGAACCTTCAAGTGTAGAGCTGAGACTCTAGCTAAATGTTTCCTGGAGTCATCGGGGCATTTGTCTACCATGTCATTGCCAGTCGAGGTGAAGTAAATCACTCTAGGTGGAAAAAAAGTAAAGCTCTTCAGATTTTAGGGCCTCAGATGATTCACATTTGCCATTGGCCAGTCCTCCTAGGCTTGTGATTGCCGAAGAAGGTGAGGTGCCCCCGCCAACCCTTTTCTACTAAGGTGGTGGCACAGGCCTCTCAAGACCCATTTGTAGTCTGTCTTCAGGTCCCTCTGCTTCTCTTCAAACTGAAGGACTTTGCTTGCTGGTTGGGTCTGGGGCTGCTTCTCAGGCTGTGGCTTCCAACAACCACTCAAAAAAATGACAGTGGCTCACCCTATTGCTTGCATGAGTCAGTTGTTTGTCCAGGTCCTAATGCAGAGGTTGGTCTTGGGCCAAAACCAAAGGCCTCTCACAAAAAAGCTTGCACCCTCCTTACCTCAGCCTAGGCCTACCAGTAAGACCTAGTGAGGCTGGCTGAGGATTTGATTTCCTTGACCAGATCCCTTCCCCTGAAGCATTCCCTGGGAAAAGAAAGAGGGGGTATCCCACCACAGGAGTTTTCAGACTCTCTTGATGTGGAGGATGACTTTGATCATGATGAATCAACCTTTGAGGAGGGTACATTTATTAATTCCTATGGGGATTCTGAGAACCTTCCCTCAACCCCCCCCCCCCACCGAGGATATTTCCTTAGGGGAAACTTTGCTTACCCTGAAGAAGTACTTCAAATGGGAAGCTCAGGACTAGTCTCAGTACAAGAAGAGATTTAGGAAATTCCTAAAACCCCTGGGCATAAACCCCTTGCCACTCCTCCTGTCTTAGAGGTGGTAGACAATGTCTTTGTGGATTCCTGCTTACAACCAGACTCTTCCCCCCTGTCCCTCAGAAACCTGATAGATTTTTACAGGGTTCTAGATTCCCACAAAAAACTTTTTTGGAATCTGTCGCACATCCATAAGTGATGACTCTAAGCTCTAAGGGAGAAAAGGTAGCTCTTCCAAACTTTTTTTTTTATCAACAGACAAGGAAAATGGAGCCTTAAATAGGTTTGTAAAGAAAGTCTACACCTCCACTACCCTTGTCATGAGGGCTTTGAACTGCCAGTTACATATGGGAAAGTACCAGGAAACTATTTTTGACCAGGTGAAACAAAAATTGATACGGATTGAAAATAAGGCAACCTCAAAGGAATTAATGGATTTATGCAACTCTTGATCTCGGCTAGCTAAGCATTCCTTGCACTGTGGCTATGATGCCTTGGATGCTTCCATTAGGTTGGCAGCCACCGTATCCATCATTAGAAGGCATACCTGGCTGAGGGAGCAGTCCCTTCATGAACTTGTTAAATCCATGCCCCTTTAGACAAAGGCTTTCTTTTTGGTCCTAAGGCTAAGGCTGTCCTTAAGAAAATAGAGGCTAAGGCCAAATCCATGCAAACTATCAAGGACTTCCTTCAGGTCCACCATCCTTCTTTCAACCGGAATTATCTTAGCAAACATTGGTCCTTTCCAGCCCCCCCCCCCCCAATCCTAAGCCTAGGCAAAGGAGACCTCATAGGGAAAGGAGCCAGAGTTAGCACCACTGTAACAGTGGCAAAGAGACCCCAGTAGGCCCGTGGAATCCTGTCTTCAGGGACTTAGCAGGGAGCAATCATGACTATTACATGGCACGCCCCTCACCTCTCCTCCCCTCCACACTCTCCCCTCCCCCACATTGGGAGGGGACTGTCCCTATTCCACAAGAACTGGACCCTTATTGCTGTGGAGCTATGGGTTCTAACCATCATCCAAAGGGGTTGCAAACTCAAGTTCAAACAACCCTTGATTCGCTCAGGCTACCCAGGTATTCCTCAAAACAAAAAGGCAGAAGCCTTAACCCAAATAGAGCTTCTGTATGTTCATGGCTGTGTGGAACCTGTACCCAACTCTTTACAAGGACAGGGTTTTTACTCAAGACTTTTCCTAGTCCCCAGAATAGAAGGTACTTAGAGGCCATTGAAGACCTGCCAAGTTTCAACCAATTCCTACAGGTCCCAAAATTCAAAATAACTCTACAAAAACTACTGCATGTGATTTCCCCATTGCCTTTATGGCAACCTTAAAACCAAAAGATGCATACATCCACATCCCCACATAGGATGTTCTTGAACTTCAGAGCAGGTATGAGGCATAATCAGTTCTGTGCTCTGCCCTTTGGCTTGTCTACTGCACCCAGAGTTTTCATTACATACATGGCCTCAACTACAGCCTTCTATAGGACAAAAGGAATTCATATTTAGCCTTACTTAAACAATGGCTTCATTCAGTTAACAGATGTATGAAAACAAAGCAGATCTGCTTTACACCCAAAGTATATCGACTTCATTGGGGTTTACCGTCCACATGCAATAATCTCAGACCAACCCCACAGATAGGATTGTGTTTCTGGGAGCTTTAAGGGACTCATATTTTCAGAAAGTCTTTCTTCCTCCAGACAAGGTTACCTTTCTAAGTCTGAATTAAAAAAAAAAAAAAACTGTCAGGAACTACCTCACAGTCAGAGAATATCTTAAAACCCTGGGTTACATGGCCTGTTATGTCTGCATGATTACCCTGACCAACCTACATATAACAAAACTGCAGTGGTATCTCAAAAAGTGTGCGGTGCCAACACGCAGCCTCTCACCTTCAGAATAAAATTGCTTCCTTACCTCAGTAAATAGTTTCCCTGGTAGGTCCATGCATTCTCCCTCAATCCAGGCTTTCCCTTCAGGTTCATCCCTCAGTACAAAACTGTGACAACAGATGTCTCAGAAATTGCATGGGGAGCCCACTACAACTTCCAGACTTGAGGCAGGTGGGATTCCAAATTCAAATACAAACACATCAACCTAAAAGAGCTAATGGCAATCCTCCTGGTGAAGACGGACAATACTATATTTATGTGGTACATAAATGGGGGGGTGACTTATACCCCTTTTGCCACCTAAGCATAGACCTTTGGGAAACAGAAAACTTAATAGAGCTGCACCTCATGGCACAGTACCCACTAGGAGTAACCAATCAAATAGTGAATCACCTCAGCAGGAGACTGTCAGACCCCCACAGGTGACAAGTACATCAGGAGGTATTTCGTACTGCACACAGACCTTTTTCCCACCAAAGTAAATGCTCACGTTGCTCCAGGAACAAAATGAAGTCAATCTGGAAGATGTATGCCTTTTCCTTTAATTGGAGAGGCCTTTTTCTCTTTGCCCCCCCCCCCCCCCAACAGTACCAGTGCTTCCCAGGGTATTGCTGGAAAATAAGAGGGACCAAGGGTAATTCTGATAGGCCAAAGCAGCACTGGTAGTCTCTCTTGCTTAGTCTAACTAATAGCGGGCCATGTTGGCTGCCAGAGAGAGTGGACCTGCTAATACAGAACATGGGCACAATAAAACACCCCAACCTGCACACACTCAAATTTACAGCTTAGATAATACCTTATGTGGTGTCCCCTCACTGGGGCAATAATCAAGGAGCCTGAATCCTCACCCTTGACAATGGAGAGGGATGTGCACTTGGAATACAAATGGATGCATTCAGTATTTCAAGATGCAGACCTCTCCATCAAGCACAATTTCCATTAAGAGCAAACTAAACCAAGCAAGGTCGACCCAGAGCAGGAAAACAGATCCACTACAAACCACTACCCATAAAAATAATTTGACAAGATTAAGCACTTTCGTCACGTTTGTAACAAAGACTTCCTCAGAATCAAATTACTGAATCCAGCAATCATTTAAAAACCTTCCAGTGTAGCTCATGTCTCATTGCCACCAATAGGAATGCTACATGTGTTTAAAAGGACAATTACATGAATATTAATGAACACCCTAACAAAACCTGTACCACAGATCCCAACGAAATACAAAAGCTTAAATTTAGTTGAAATTGTGTGTGTAAATTAAAAATGCACACTTATTAGAATATAATAAATTGTGTACAAAGTTAAAAACATAAAATATTTTTTTTTATAATAAACTGCACCACATTAAACCTTATACGAACGAAGCTTTAGAATACTAACAGTGGAGACCTTGTCATTGAGACCTGGTGGTAAGTTAGACATTCAATTTAATCTGCCATTTCAGTTGTTTAGCTTCAGTAAGGTCTCCACATGGTACCCCCTCCACTAGGATTTGTAACTACAGTATCAATACCTAAAAATTCAGAATCATGTCCTAGATTTTTAGAAATGTTTAAAAGGTGCATTATTGGTTTTATGATTCCTTATGTCTAGAGAATGTTCATAAATGTGATGCCTAAGGCGCCACTGTCTTCTCCACATAAAAACGTTCAGTTTACATGGGCTAAATAAATAACCTGCACGGAATTACATGTACAATGAAAGGGTGTTTTTTCTTGGGGTATTGTTGACTATAAAAGAACTTTTTTTCTGAGATGCATTGGCACTCATTGCAACAGCCACATTTAAAAGTACTGTTTCTTATGTGATTGTTCTCTTTCACAATCATTCTTCTCCACATAGACCTTGATAGATCTACCTGTTGTTTGTACACTATATGTGGAACATCCCCTAGTACTTATCAAAATAAGAAAAACATTCCAGTTTGTTTTCAAAATCTCAATGATGGTGTTGTGGTCACCTGTATAAGTCATGACAAAAGAATGAGTAAATTCCCTATTATTGGGATTGTTAATATGGTCAAGTACACCATCCTCGTGTAATAAGGGTTTATGAACCCCTTCCAGTCTTTTGGTAGTAATCTCTCTGCACACTACTGGGATATCCTCGTGAATGGAACATATCGGTTAGCATCCTGTCCTTTATATTGAATATATCATTTTCCGATACCATGCATATCATTCTGACAAACTGCCTCTTCACTAACCCTCTGATCAGGATGGGGACTAGTGCAATGTAAAAGGGTATTAGAGTAAGTGGGCTTTCTGTAGATATTACCACCCTCTTGTTTATCACATTTTTGAAAATTTCCAAATCTAAATAATTGATATGGGCATTATTGTAAGAAAAAGTAAACATCAAGAAGGATGTGGTCTGTTTGAAGTAGTTGACAAAAACCTCTACCTGCTCTATGGATTTGTTCCAAACAAGGATTAAATCATCCAAAAAAATGAACATATAAATCCTAGGGTGGTGGATTAAATGCCTGGAATGCATACTTTGTCTCCCTTTGGAGCGTAATGATGTTAGCAAAATGGGGGGCGGAAGTGGCCCCCGTAGCTATGTAATCTCTCATGATATCGGTTTGGCATGGTTTCATGACTTAGTAGAATCCACGGATTTTGATGATGATATCAATACTTTAGATGTGCTCATGGAACTTGTTCTAAAAACATTTTTTTTTTTAAACTGGCAATATTTTCTTCAGAAGAAGTGTGCAGCTATGGGGGCCGCTTGCACCCTCATATTTGCTAACAGCATTATGCTCCAATGGGAGACAAGTATGTATTTCAGGTATTTAGTCCACCACCCTGGGATTTATGATTTATTCATTGTTTGGAACTAGTCCATAGAGGAGAGTGAGGTTTTTGTCAACTACCTCAATCAGACCACATCTTTCTTGAGGTTAACTTTTGTTTTTTATAACTTACTTGATAGAGGAAGGCACAGTGACATAGATGCAGTCTTTCAAGTCAGGTTCTCCAAGACAGAAAGAGATAACTCGCTATAAAATATAATATCCAAGTTGGCTTGCATAATGACCTCATCTGGTTACCTGACTCTAGGTTCTTGCAATATCCCCCTTTGAAGGTGAAATAAGGAATGTAGCATAGATGGCTTCAGTACCTGTCTAAATGTTTATGGCAGTGCCTGGGGCTTTCCTCTTTTTTACTGAGCTAACTAACAAAGGCTTCTTCCAGACCAACCATCTCTGGTCCCATTCAGCACTGTGGGGTGACATTTTAATGGTTTAACAGCTCATTTACATTTCCTTTATTTTTCTTAAAGTAAGCTGGCTGGTTAACCTCTGCTGTACCAGCATCCTCTATTAAAACATATACATTTAATTAAGTTACAATAATACTTGTATGTTTCTTTTCATTCCAGCAGGGTGCACTGTTGATACAGTTTAACATAAGCAAACCTCACAAATACATTTTCAGTGCAAACATCTGTACAAATCCATGTGATATACGAATAGCATATAATTGTTTACAAAATTCCAGCTGTTTGTGCTGGCACAAGTCATACATCCACTGCCCTACTTCTCCTGGCATGGCTGGCTGTACCTCCTATCGTCACACCTTGCCATGGAAGGGGTTTCTCCTTGACAGGCAGGTCTTGGACATTATAAAAAAAGCCCGGAGACCTAGCAGTAGGAAGTTTTTCTCTGCCAAATGGAAAAGATTCATTCTTTGGTGCAGACAAAAGGGACAAAACTCTTGTCAAGCTCAGATCCCTTTGATCATGTCATACTTATCTAGCCATTTTGAAAAGGTGAAGATCTGTAAAGGCAACGACTCCAGAAAGCAAAGAACAGGCAGGATGTCAAATAACCCTTTTTAATTGTAAGCGCTTTCGGCAAAGGAAAATTCCCTCGCCTTCATCAGACATAAAACAAGTAAAGGCTTTAATTGCCATATTAAATACTTGAATTAATAATGACATCACAGTGATTCTCCCACATTTAAAGACATATTAGATGTTAATATTAAAACAACATTTACATGAAAAAATAGCTAAAAACAATAACCAGCCGGTTTTTAAAAATCATCCTATACTAAAATCCATATACTAAGATATATTTGTGTTTAACTGAGGCAAAAATCAAGCAGGAATTTAAGTGAATTTATAAGTACATGAGTGAGTAAATACATACATAAATAAAAGGCAAAAATATGAAAAAGTATGTATATAAAAAATGTGCATGAATACACATACATCAAAATTACTACTCAAAACCCATGTTTGTGACATAATGTATACAATGCATATAGTACTGATCAAAATATATATATATATATATATACCTATTATATCAGTACAATATGATGCATATTAGTATAAAGTAATTCAAGAATCAATAATACTACTGAAACTCAACTTGTACACATACTAGTGGATAGCACAACAAAATCGTTTCTAAATATGTAGAAACACTTATGTATATGAATTAATAAGTTTGTGAATCTGTAAACCTATTGATAAACATATCCATAAATTCAGAACATTAACCTATGGGTATAAATAGATGAACAAATAAAATGATTTTACTTTTATTTTTCATTTTTCATTTTTCATCTACTTAAAGCCATCAGTTTCAAAAAACATTTGATGGACGGTATTTCATTTTGAAAAGGTGCATTATTTATTTTTTATTTATTTTTATTTTATTTTACATTTAACTGGGGGTGTTTGACTGAGCCAAAAAGGCCCTTTTTCAGCAGAGGCCCGGGGAGAAAAGCTCCACAAAGAAAAATTAGACACATTTAGTTATTTAGCCATAATCAGTATACACACAAATTACAAGAGACATGTTTTTACAGTGGCATGCGGCACAAACAGTTGCAGTGGAGAGAACAATCAAAAAAGATATTAATTTAAAAAATAAAGGTAAGTCATAGATTTGTGGTGTATAGCTGAACTTTGGAATGTAGGTAGAATACATACATAGTACACAGGTACAGTACATACATTGTAGATTAGCCAGTGTTTGTGAGTAAGATTGAAAAACTATTATAAATTGCTCTAGATTTAGTATGCATATGTTATCCGCTTTCATTAGCCTGGGGAGCAATCATGGCACTGCCAACTTTGCTTGAGATGTTGCCTGATGAGGTCTTTAAAGGAGGCTTTGGATGATGTGTTTTGAATGCTAGTAGGGACAGAGTTCCATTTTTTAGCCACCGAACTACTATATAGTGCATCTCCAAAGCTATTGTAGCTGTTGGTGACTTCTAGTAGTAGTTTGCTTGGTGATCTAAGAGGCCTTTTGGCTGAGTGATGTTGTACTAGGTTTTTGAGGGCAGGACACTTATTAGGGAGGTAATAGATAGAATGACAGAGGCAGAGCTGATTGTAGGTTAGGAGGTTGGGCAGTTCAAGCCAGTGGAGCTGTCTCAAAGCAGTACAATGATGAGTTCTATATGAGCAATTTGCAGCAAAACGGGCAATTCTGTTATAGCAAGCTTCCATTTTGCTTAGTTCAGTTTTGTTGAGATTAGTCAGAATGGGAGATGCATAGAGTAGGGTGGATAGAAGTTGGGAGCGAGCAATGGCTGATCTTGTGTTGTTGGTAAGAAATGGTTTGATACGGTAGAGTGACCCCAGTTTGGCATGTACTTTTTTAATAGTTAAGTTCAGATGACTATCAAATTTTAGGTGGGAGTCTATGGTTATTCCCAATAGCTTAGCCTGTGGCACTGGAGCAATTGGAGTAGCATTTGTGGAGTAGATAGTGAATTGACTGTTAGTGTTTTTGTTAGACTGGTTATAATCATAAGCTGAGTTTTCTTTGGATTGAGGATAAGTTGGGCTTTGGTAAGATAGTTTTCAATGTCAGAGAATGCTAGTTGAGTTGTTTGCAGGAGGGTGGGAATGTTTTGTGCAGCACAGATTAAGGTAGTGTCATCTGCATACTGAATTATAGATGCATGCTGTGTGGAGGTCATTTGTGAAGACTGTGAATAGTAGTGGTCCTAAGATAGAACCCTGTGGGACTCCTATAGTTATGGGCAGCTGAGGAGAGAGAGAATTTTCCCATTTCACAGCTTGGTACCTGTCAGTTAAGTAGCTTTGGAACCAGGTAAGAGTGGAATTTGATAGATGATATTGGTTTAGTTTGTTTAGCAGGATTTGGTGTGAGACTGTGTCAAATGCTTTGGACATATCCAGAAAAAGAGTTGACACTTGCAGGCCTTCATTTTTGAGACGGTTTACTGTGTCTGTGAAGCAGATGAGGGCTGTAGTGGTACTATGGGCAGGTCTGAAACCATGCTGAGTAGGTGACAGGATGTTGCAGTCTAGGAGATAGTTTAGCATCTGGGTATGGATGCATTTTTCTAGGATTTTGGCCAGGGGGGACAGTAAAGCAATGGGTCTGTAGTTATTAAGTTCAGTGGAGGTCCCGCCTTTATGTATGGGTGTAACATAGGATATTTTCCAGAGTTTGGGCACATAGTTTTCAACAATTGATCTGTTTAGGAGAGTGGAGACTGGGATAGCAATAGCATCTGCTGTGAGTTTCAAGAAACAGCTGGGGAGTAGGTCGGCTGCTGTTGATGAGGTTTTTAGTTTGGAGAGCATGCTTTTGATTGAAGTGGTGGAAACTGTTTTGAGGGTAAAGCTTGTATTAGTGTTGTTTGTGTTGGGGGGATAGTGAGGAAGGAACTGTCCTGTGATACTAAGGATAGAATTGAGTTCACAAAGTGGGAGTTGAATTGTGTTTCAATGGGAACTTTAGTGTCAGGGGTGGTTGGTTTGGGGGTAGCCTTTTGGGTGGATTTTAGTAGCTGGTTTACATTTTGCCAAAATTTTTGCGGATTGTGTTGGTATTTAGTTTGTAATGTTGTGTAGTAGGACTTTTTGTCCAGCCTAATGCATTTTTTGCACGGTTGCAGTTCTTGGTACTTAGTTAGGCTTTGTGTTTCTTTGTTTTTTTGATAGTAACGCCAGGCAGTGTCTCCGGACTTGAGGATTTGTTTGGTTTCTTTACTGAGCCAGGGGTTTGTAGAGGTTCTAACCTTGATTTTGCGCAATGGAGCGACAGTGTCTAGGTGTTGTAGAAATGTTTTGTTGAAATATGCTACAGCCTGGTCCAGAGGGAGGGTTTTTAGGGGGGTCCAGTCAGTTACACAGTAAAGTGTTGAGGACCTCAGGAGAGAATTTTTTTGTGTTTCTAGTGGATATATAGTTAGTGGTTTTGCATATGCTTATTCTACTACGTATAAAGTATATTATGTTGTGGTCACTTAAGGTGTCTGGGAGACTGCCTGTGTGAGGGTACAATCTGGGGTTGCTAGTTAGGACCCAGTCAAGGATGGATTCCCTTTTAGATTTTTTATCACACCTAGTTGGAATTTGGACTAGCTGCTGGTAGCCATGGAGATTTATTAGATTACTTGGTGGTTCTGATATACAGGTGAACCAATCTAGGTTGAAGTCCCCCAGAATAAGGGTTTCTTGTGAGTATGTGGAAGAACACCAGGATAAGAAGTCTTCAAGGCTAGCAGGTGTATTACCAGGTGGAATATAGATCACAATTGTGGTGATGACCTTTGTTGGGTGGAGCTGAAGTTGTGAGATAAGTATGTCCCAATTATTGGGGGAGGGGTAGGAGTTTGGTAATTGACGGACAGTTAAGTTGGACTTGTAGAGTAAGGCAGTTCCACCCCCTTTACGAAGTGGTCTGTCTTGTCTAATGATATTGTAGCCGGTAGGGAGAACTTCTGAGTTAGCTATGTTTTTAGTTAGCCAGGTTTCTGTTAAAGCAACTATGTCTGGGGAGTAGTGTGCTATTGTGGCCTGGAGTTCAGGTATTTTATTTTTGATACTTCTAATATTAATATTTAGCATTAAAAGATGGTTGATTTTGCTGCTGTTGTTGATTTGCCCAGGGATGAAGAAAGTGGGGGTGTTATGTTCTGACATTTGTGTTTGAGCAGTTTGTGTTGGACAGGATGGATTTGGGCCTGGGTTGGGGTGGATATCCCCACTTATGGTGAGCCTGGAGTTAAAATGGTTATACAGATGTTGGAGTCTGGTGAGGAGTGTGAGAAAGTATTGTGTTTTTTTGGAGTAGGAATGAGAGCATATGTGTTTAGTTCTGAATTGGTCCGTTATGTAGTTCTTGAATAAGTGTGGGCAGATATTATTATAATGTGTGGTGTCTGTGTATGAGAGTGCATAATGCAGTGTTGTGCTACTAAGTTTAGGGATATTGCATTACTTTTCCAATAAAATCCATGCTTCAGCTATTTATACCTATCTGCCTGTTCAGCCTCTCTTTTTACACCCCCTAATGAAGCCGTTTTCTGAGAGGGGTTGTCCCCATTAGATCTCCTAGAAAATCTGTTTCCCCCAGGACCTCAGTTTCATTTTAGAGGAGATAACCCTTCGAACCAGTGGCTTCCGATGATGTAAAATTCATTACCTGGAAGACAGCCTTCCTACTAGCCATTACCTCAGATAGAAGAGTGTCAGAGCTTCAGGATTATGTGTGGAACCTTTCATCATTTTCCACCCAGAGTATCTCTTAGGACCCAAACCTTCCTTTATGACCAAGGTGCTTCCAAAGGCTTCTTTAAACCAGACCATACACTTGCCTGCATTCTTTCTTAACAAGGAAGAAAGGATCCTTCATCCCTTGCATGTGCATATAGGTAACTGCTTTAGTACTTTGACAGAACCAAAAACATCTGGATGTTAGACTAACTTTTTATGGTCTTTGCCAGTAGCTCTTAGGGGAGACTTAATTTCTAAACATTTTCCAAATGGATCTTCTACTTTATTCTGCTACAGCCATCATGGTAAGATTCTTCTTGATGCTTTGAAGACACTTCACTAGGGCTACTGCTGTATATATCTGCCTTTCTTAGAGATGGCCACTAAGAACATTTTGGAAGCAGCTAGTTGGTCCTCTGTGCTTACCTTCACCAAAACTTGCCATCTTCCTACCTTTTTCAAGTTCAGAGCAGGGTTTGCTACTGCAATTTTGCAGGACATCCTTGCCTCTCCTTAACTTTTCCATCTACCCTCCTTTCAGCTTTGGGAATCATTCCACAACTGGAGTGCAACATGAACACTGTACAGTTTTGTACACTTAACCATAAATGTAGATGTTCGAGGTGTATTCACTGTTGCAGTATTCTTTTCCTCCCTCCTTCCCCTCTGGCCTATTGGATAGCCTAGGACATTCACCCTCTGTCGTGGCCCCCTTCTTCCTTCACACTTATTTTTGGAATCCAGTGTTCCAGAACTCTGACCTCAAGGACGTATTGGGGGGGCAAGAAAGTACTGAGGTCATGGTGCCTGCCAACTCCATTTATATCCAAATATAGTGACATTGGTTAAGGGCATCTGCTGGCTTCAGGAGGAGTGGAAAATATTTTCTGGTAGCTGGGCTGGCCAAGGGCTTCCACAGTGGGAAATCTCACAGCTCAGGACTGCAGCACTGTGTACACTCTAACATCTACATTTATGATAAGAGTATACAACTGTACTTTCTCCCGATATCCAGCCTCCAGCTTCTAGGAAATCTGACAAGTTATTCAAGGTTCTTCAGTCTAACAAATTATTTTTTATAAACCCTAAGGCAGACTTTTCTGGTCTGATGTCAGTTTTCATTCATTCCTCAATATTTGGGTTCGGATCGGATCTGATTCATCCATTTTTTTTTACAGCATGTGGCCACTAGAACTCTCAAGCTTCTCCCTTACCTATAATGCTCTATCCCCTAATATACCTCCAATTTTGTTTGCAGCTTTTGCATATGGATGTGGTTGTGTTGAGCTCTCAGGCACTGATAGCGTATCTTTAAGATAAGTGAAAACTTTTATTTGACTGAATAATTTTTTCCTTTGAACTTATTTTAATAATTTATATCCTCCCTTCTTACACTTTCTAATGTATTTCTCTTTACCATTGTTGGTATTTACTTCTCTCCCCTTTTTTAATGGTGTTGGTAGTCCTTTCCCCCTGTTAAAGTTTAAAAAAAAAGGTTAAAGGTTGGCTTAAAGGGTTCGTTTCTGGCCTTTTTTGCCTTCCCCATCTGTAGAGTCACTAAAATGGCAAACAAGCCTTCTGGATTTAAAAAAATGTAAATGTGGGCACAAACTACCCTTATCTGAAGCGCATGATTGGTGTATGTATTGGTTGGGCTCTGATCACCTTAAAAAGTGGATTGTGATGTCTGTAAGCCTTTCAATCCTAAGGTAGTCGGTCGAAAAAATAAACCAGTACTGAATATTCTTCACCCTTTGACCTTTTTGGAATTATGATCTGAGGCTCAACCCTTCAGATCAAATAAATCTGGGCACAGAAAGAGGCCATTGGATCTCTGTGGGTGTGCTACTCTTTCCTCAGATCCGATGTTGGAGCCAGCTTGAAAAAAATCAAAGAAGTCAGATATTCTGATCAGCCAGCATCTGAGGATGTTCTTCGTGTTTCACTGTTGCAGTCATAACTGTAGGGTGCTCCTGCCGGCAGGCAGCCCAAGGTCGGCCAGAATCCCAAAGTCTGGGTCCGGCGTCGGCTGTATAGGCTAGTACCCTGACGTCAGTACGCTTTGGTACATAGCCCTCAGCCGACGCCATCTTCTCCAGTCTTTCTTGCCGTGCGGTGGAAAGCAGCTCGCAAGTCGTTGGTTGGCGATTATCGAACAGCGTATTTGGTTGTTGTCGGTCCGAAGTTCTTACTTTTCTTCTCAAAGCTAAGTACCCCGTTGGGGAATCTTTTTCTTGTTCCTCCGATGTCAGAAAAAGTTAATAATTGTATAGCGTGTGGGAAACAAATACCTCATAAAGATTTCCACTCTTACTGTCTACCTTGCTTAGGCCCTGACCACGACGTTTCTTGTTGTCGGTTCTGTGCCAGGTTCAACTCTCGTACTATCAAGCGCAGGTACGATTGGGCTTTAAATTATTTTGGCAGACGCTTCAATTATAGAATGTCGTCGGACACTACCGGAGTCCAAAAGAAGCGCAAAGACAAAGACAGGCCGCCGAGGTCCAAACAGGACTCATTGCAGCTGGAGCCAGCGTCCGGTTCGGCTGTCGTCAGTGAGGCGCTTTTGCAGCCCCTGTCGTCCGCCACTTCTGAACCGATGGCCGATACGGACTCCCATGGGGAGCCATCAAGGCCCACTATTTTAACTGCTGCAGGACCTTTGGATGTCGCTCCTTCAGATGGGTCCGGAACCGCTGTGCAGGTACCGGCTTCTGAGGGGGTTTTCAGGCCTACTCACATTACAATTTCAAAGGCAAAGGCAAAGACAAAGACTCCTGTTAAGTGTTAAGTCTAAAGTTCCAGCTCAAGCTGCTTCTGAATCCACTCCCAAGACACAAAAGCAATTATTGAGGATGGCTGAAGATTTGCTTACAATGATTAGGGGTTCTCACCCCCCTCCTGAGAAAAGGCCTCGACAGGATGTTACTCTGGATTCCTCTGACCAGGCTTCTGTATCTTCTGTTTCTTCCTCAGATCAGGACTATTCCTTTCCCCCTTATGAGGATTCGGATGCTGAGGACTCTTTTCCCTCGGCCTCTCCGCCTGAGGATTTTTCTTTTGGGGAAACCCTGCATGAGATGAGGGAACATTTTCATTGGGAAGGACAGGAATATTCTGCTTCCAAGAAGAGGCTTAGAGAATTTCTTCTTCTTCCTCAGCATAGGCCTTTAGCTATCCCTCCTGTTTTGGACATTGTAGATGATGCTTTTTCTGAGGCTAATTTGAATCCTGATTCCATGCCTCCTGCTCCTTCTAAGCCTGATAGATTTTATAGGGTTCCTGACTCTCATTTATTTTTATTTAACCCTTCTGCGGATCCTGAAACTATTTCTCAGGGCTCTAAGGCTGCTAAGGTTGCTACTTCTAAAAATCCTATTCCCTCTGAGAAGGATTCTCGTGCTTTAGACAGGTGGGGAAAAAGGTATATACTTCTGCTACCCTGTCTGTAAGGGCTTTAAATTGCCAGTTTCATATGTTTAAATATCAGCAATTTCTTTTGTCTGTTTTAAAGCAAAAGCTTGCTTCCCTTCCTGCTTGTGCAGAGGATAAGGAACTTCAGGATGTTTTGCATGCTACTGAACAGGTTAACAAGCATAGCTTACATTGTGGTTTTGATGCTTTGGATGCTTCTTGCAGGGCTGCTGCCTCTGGTACTGTTATTAGGAGACATGCCTGGCTTCGTGAACAAGGTTTGCCTGAACAGGTTAAGGCTAAGTTATTAGATGCCCCTGTTCAACAAGATGTTCTTTTGGATCTAAGGCTGAGGAAGTTATTAAAAGATGGAGGAAAAGGCAAAGTCTATGCAGACTGTAAAAGATTTCTTGCAAGTTCAGCCTCCTAGATTTTCCAGGAATTGGCCCTCTAAATATTGGTCCTTTCCCACGTCTGACAGGCCTCAAAGGGGAAGATATAGGCGCTCCAGAGGTCGTGGTCAAGGCCAGGCCTCTTACAGATCTAGACAATGGACTGCTTCTTCACCTAGAAGGGGAGAAGACAGATCCCAATCTCAAAGAAAGCAAACTCAATGACTCTCTCGGTTGGGCTTCAGGACTCCTTCACCTGGACGCCCCTCTCGGAGGAAAACTGTCTCTTTTTTACAGAAATTGGACTCATATTACCCAGGACAGATGGGTATTGGACGTGATTTTAAAAGGTTACAAATTCCACTTTCACACTTTGCCAAGGACTCGCGGTTGGCCAGATCTGCCAAAACTTCAATGGTCAGAGGCCTTAACTCAAGTGGATGCTCTTCTGGCCATGAGAGCCATAGAGCCTGTTCCACTCTCGAAATGGGAAAAGGGTTTTATTCAAGACTGTTTCTGGTTCCCAGAAAACAAAACTCTTGGAGACCTATTCTGGACCTTTCTGTGTTAAACACCTTTTTGGAAATTCCAAAGTTCAAGATGCTTACTCTGCAACTGCTAATTCCAATGCTCTCTCAGGACGCCTGGATGGTGACATTGGACTTAAAGGAAGCCTATTTACATATTCCCATCAGACAAGAACGCAGGAAATTCCTCAGGTTCAAGGCAGGTTCGAGGCACTTTCAATTCTCTGTTCTGCCCTTTGGTTTATCTACTGCGCCCAGAGTCTTCACCAAGTGCCTGGCACCAGTAGTGGCTTACTGCAGACTTCAGGGGATCCAGATTTACCCCTATTTGGACGACTGCCTTATTCAGGCAGACAGCAAAGATCTTCTGCTTCAACATCTGGACTTTGTTCAACGTCTTCTCCTCCTACTGGGATTCTCAGTGAACATAAAAAAGTCACATTTGATCCCTTCTCAACAAATGGTATTCTTGGGAGCCCTCTTAAATACAACCTTACAAAGGGCCTTCCTCACTCCAGAAAAACAAATTCAGCTGGCTTCTACTTTCAACACCTTGGCAACTCTATCTCAGCTCACTGCAAGGAAATTCCTGCAGGCTCTGGGCTACATGGCTTCCTGCATTCTGTTGATTCCAAACGCAAGGCTTCACATGAGAAAGCTTCAATGGTATCTGAAAAGTGTATGGTCACAGCATTACCACGATCTGGATATTCTGATTCCTCTGATCCCCTGCCTTCAGAAGGAGTTCCTCTGGTGGTCCAGGGCATGCACTTCAAACGAAGGAAAACCATTTCGTCTTCCTCAACCTACTCAAATCCTAACCACGGACGCCTCGGATTATGCTTGGGGAGCACACTTTCTAGACAGTTGCCAGCAGGGAACCTGGACAAAGGACCATCTTCACTGGCACATCAATCTGAAGGAAATGTTGGCAGTCCAAAACGCCCTTCTAGCCTTCAAGAATCTTCTACAACCAGGTCCTCTGCTAATTCGCACAGACAACACCACGGTCATGTGGTACATCAACAAGCAGGGGGGTTCTCATTCATACCCCCTTTGCAGGCTAGCTATGGGTTTATGGGACACAGCTCTAAATTTGAATCTACATCTCCAGGCTCAATTCATTCCAGGGAAACAGAATCTCTTAGCAGACAGCCTGAGCAGAAACATTTCAGATCCTCACGAATGGATGCTAGACACCAACTTGTTCAACAGGATTAATGCAGTTTGGGGATGTCCCCAGATAGATCTGTTTGCATCCCATCTCAATCATCAGCTGCGTCGCTTTTGCACCAGGTCCTTCCACAAAGCAGCTTGGAGAGTGGATGCCCTGTCCTTCAGCTGGAGAAGCCTTTCAGCATATGCCTTCCCTCCTCTTCCTCTACTACCTCGGGTATTACTGAAAATAAAACAGGACAAGCCCAAGTTCCTCATCTTGATTGCTCCAAATTGGCCTCGACAGTTTTGGTATCCAACTTTAAAGCTCCTGTTCTCGGGGCCTCCTTGGATTCTCCCACTGAACCCTTCGCTTCTGTCCCAGCATCAGGGTCAGTTACTACATTCCAATCTCAAGACCCTTTGCCTGGCAGCTTGGCTCTTCAAAGGAGTTTGATTCCTTCTAGTCTTCCCAAACAAGTTTTGGATGTTCTTTTGGAAGCTAGACGGCCTAGCACTAGGAAATCCTATGCCTCTAAATGGAAGAGGTTTTCTATTTGGATGCAGGACCGAGGTTCTGATCCTCAGGTACCTGATCTCTCTTCTGTTTTGCTTTACCTTCGGAACTTTTATCTAAAGGACTTTCCTTTTCTTCCATTAAGATTCATGCTTCTGCTATCTCTGCACATTTCAGTTCTGATCCTCCTGTTTTTTCTCATCCTTTGGTGAAGCAGTTCTTGAGAGGGGCTAAAAATTTGCGGCCTCCAAGGACCCCTCCTGTCCCTGCCTGGGATCTTAATTATGTTTTAGAAAAACTTACTTTGCCTCCTTTTGAGCCTGCTGCATCTTCAGATATTAAGTTTCTATCCTGGAAGACTGTTCTTTTGTTAGCATTGACCTCTGCCAGAAGGGTCTCAGAGTTGCAAGCTCTCATGGCTGTGGAACCTTACCTTATTTTCCATCAGGACAGAGTATCCTTGAGGACCAATCCTACTTTCATGCCTAAAGTGATTTCGAAAGTGGCTTTAAATCAGACAATTCACCTTCCTACTTTCTTTCCAAATCCTCAAAACAAAGGGGAAAGGATTTTGCATTAATTAGATGTGCACAGACAGTTACGATTTTACCTGGACAAGACTAAAGATTTCAGAAAGTCTAACCAATTGTTTGTCTCCTTTGCCTCCAGTTCTCTTGGAAAACCTATTTCTAAACAAACTATTTCCAAATGGATTGCTTATGGAATCAGATTTTGTTACACTCATCATGGGAAACAGTTTCCAGGTACCATTAGAAGTCACTCTACTAGAGCAGCTGCCACTTCTACAGCTTTCCTCAGAGGAGTCCCTACCAAGGATATCTTGGAAGCTGCCACTTGGAGTTCTGTGCATACTTTTTCCAAGCACTACAATCTCCCCTTGTTTTCTAAGTCCAGGGCAGGCTTTGCCTCTGCTGTCTTGCAGGGTATTCTTGCCTCTCCTTCTTCTATCTAAAGCCTCCTCCCCTTTTACACTGCTTTGGGATTCCACCCTACAGTTATGACTGCAACAGTGAAACACGAAGAACATAGTACAGTTGTGTACACCTACCATAAATGTAGATGTTCGAGTGTCTTCACTGTTGCAGTCGGGGTTTCCCTCCCTCCTATCCCCTCTTTTCCTTTTTTGTGGTGTATTTGTGTTTCATTGTTGGATTCATTTTTGGTTTGTTGGGGACTTCTGACATCTAGGGCAAGAAAGGCTGGAGAAGATGGCGTCGGCTGAGGGCTATGTACCAAAGCGTACTGACGTCAGGGTACTAGCCTATACAGCCGACGCCGGACCCAGACTTTGGGATTCTGGCCGACCTTGGGCTGCCTGCCGGCAGGAGCACCCTACAGTTATGACTGCAACAGTGAAGACACTCTAACATCTACATTTATGGTAGGTGTACACAACTGTACTTTTGCTCTGCTTCTCGGATCCAGTGGTGTCTGATCCAAAGCCCTTACTTTGAGTAAGGTACTCATCCTCCTTGGATCTCTTGCCTGCTAGAGTCCCTTCGCCTTTTTTGGAGAGATGCAGACATTCCAGGTCCCCCTCTGTAGCCTCATCCTTTCATTCTTCCAGAAGTCTGATGGAAGTTGACATTGATAGAAAGATGATGAAGTTTCTCTTGGCACAGATTCAGATGGAAATTCTTCTGGCTCCTGCCCTCAGGTCAGGAAGCTCTTACTAGTACTACACCTGTCTGGGCTCCTTCTCTGATCCACCCCTTGATTTCAGAGCCCTTGGATCAGTGTGTGCTTGGACCGTCGGTGTCAGTTCTGAAGATCATACATCATGTCTTCAGTTCTTGGAGTGCATTGGCCCAGAGTGTGTCGGAAATGGAAGACTTGGAGCCGAAGAGTCCCTGTCTGATCTGAGGCATTACAGTCTACTCTGATGTTGTTGGAGCCATCTCTGCTCCTCAGACCCTGAGCATTGGATATCTTGGCTCTGACCTCTGCCTCAGGCGGACTGCCCTTGGGTCAGGGGGAGCAGACTGTCCAAAAGCTTGGCTTCTGGGCTCCCTTGGCCGCCTTCTTCCAGGGCTGTCTGCCTTTGAGGTTATGGAGAGAGTGTTGTCTGCTTCTGCAGGATGGATGGTTCCACCCTCCTTGGATCTCCCCTCTGGATCCCAAATGTCACTGTACCTTGAGCCTCATTACTTTACTCCACAGGGACAGCCAACTCAGTCTCCAGGCTACTCAGCATGGTATTTTCATTTATTTCTGTACTTCTCCAGAACATCACACCGGAGAAGTCCATAGGAAGAGAAAATGCAAGAGGAGGCACTTAGACTCTTCTCAAGAGTCTGTCACTGAAGGGTATACTGATTTTGATGAGTGGAAAGGGTCCTCAAGATCACCACCTGATGATGAGTCCTTCGGAGACATCCTGGAAATCTTCAAGTAAAGGGGTGTTTGGTCTGCCGATAACCCTTCCCAAGAGAAATCAGTATTACTAGAAGCCTTTAGGTCTTGCCCATCTACCTCCTGGGTGACTCAGGCTGCCGACGACCTCATTGATTTGATCTCTAGGCAGGCATGGAAGTAACTAGACAATGCTGAGCTGATCCCCAAGAGACAGGATTTTGGCACCACCAAAAGGAAGAGTTTTGGAGCAAGGGGTTACCAATAGATGCCATGGTTGTGGCGGTGGTCAAGAAGAACTTACTTGCAGAAAATAGTTCTCTCCATCCCCCTAAAAGGGAGTCATGGTCATTGGACAGATTTGGGAACCGTGTATATGTTTTAGCAACCTTTGTTGTCAGGTTGCTGAATTATTTGGCACTCTTCCACAAGATTCCAGAGGGATTTGATTAAAGAACTCTCCAAATCTCTCACTGGGAACAGTACTTTTGAGGCTCAGACCTCTGTTCTCTCTTAGTTGGCTCCCCTACAATAGATTACTAATTTGTCCATGAGGCTCATTTTGCATGCAGCTGAAGGTACTGCAAATGCAGAGAGACCAGGCATTTCCACTAGAAGGCATGTTTGGATGTGATTTTGCAGACTCCTTTAAGTTCTCGTTTGTCAGTGTACCCTTGGACAGAAGCTCTTTGTTCTGCTCAAAAGTAAAGGACACAACACTAGGTGCAAGCAAGATGGTAAGACCGTCTTTGCAGTGGGTGTACGTTTTTTGACCCCACAAAGGACCTTTTCTAGGAATCGGTGAGGGGGTTGAAAAATGGTGTTTAAATAGACCCAGGGTCCTTTGCAAGATCCACATTGAGACCGTTCCTCCATGGGCGGGGACTCAAATTAGAGATGCCACCCAAGCATCAGAGGAGGCTCACAAAACCAGGGGTCTGGAGATTCCTTTCAACAGACCCTATCAGTGCTCCTGAAAAGTGACCTGATTTTCCACCTTTGGAGGAAGTCTGGGATCATTTTTCCTTGCACCTAGCTAGGGGGAGCCTAGCTAGACATTACAAAAGGTATGTGGATTCAGAGGATTATTTCCAGAGGTTATATAATTACCTTTTCCCTTCCACCCCCTCCAGCATTAAATAAAATTCCCAGCGTTCTACCCAGTCAGAGAAAAGCAGCAGCAATAGAAATAGATAAGCTACTAAATAAGAGAGTCATCCAAGAGGTTCCCCCCCAGGCCAGATAGAATCCGGAACATACTCACAATTCATTAGTGCCAAAGAAAACAGGGAAGTGGAAATCAGTTCTGGATTTCAGTGTTCTGAACAAGTCAGTCCAGTACACCAAGTTCCAGATGGTAACACTTCAGCCTGCTCTGCCTTTTCTACACAAGGATGACTCGATGTGCTCGATAGACCTTCAGGATGCATACCGTCACATAAAACTGAACGTATAATCCAGAAGGTACCTATGCTTCCATCTAGGAGCTAATCATTACCAGTGGTGTTAGTCAAATGCATGGCAGTAGTAGCAGCTCACTTGCAACTGCAGGTATTCCAGGTGTTGCTGTAGTTGGATGACTAGCTCATAACCTCTCTGACCAGGCATCTGCTGATGAGAGCTTGAGATTATCTACTCCACACTTGCTGTCTTCTGGGAATCACCATCAATCTCAACAAATTTCATTTATAACCTCTTCTAATATTAGAGTTTATAGGAGCCTTATTCAACACAATATCAGTGATAATCTCCTTCCCCTTTCCGAGGGTACAGACTATCCAATCTGAAGTCAGAAAGATAATTAAACATTCTTGTCTCTCTGCTAGATTGATTCTACAAGCCTTGGGGTCAATGTCTGCGGTTATGGTTCTAGTTTCCCTAATATATCATATGAGAATACTTTAGCGGACGTTAGTGATTCAGTGGTCATTCTACACCAGCCTATGTCCACCCAAATCAAAATTACCTAGGCATGCAAACATTACCTCTGCTAGTGGATTCACTCAGATAAGGTTCTACTAGGCCATCCCTTCATTCTTCCTCAGTCCAAGGCCATAGTGACCAGGGACGCTTCCCATATGGGGGGGGGGGGCACTTCTTGGGAAAGACAGTCCAAGGCACATGGTCCATCAGAGGCCAACACTCTTATAAATGTCGGGAAATTGGAACAGTGCTGTTAGCATTGCAGACTTTCCAAGACTCTCTCCCTTTTGGGATACTTGTGATTCAGACAGACAATATGCCCATGGTTTGGTACATCAACAAATAAGGAGGGACCAGATCTCGCCCTTTGTGTCAAGCTGTGTGTTTGTGACAGTGGGTGTTCTCATCCAATTGATTTTTGATAACAACCACATTCCAGGGAAATCCAGCATGATAGCAGACAAGTTGAGCAGTTACATTTTGTTACCTCATGAGTGGTCTCTCAACATGAAAGTAATGGAAAAGATATTTTGCCAATGGGGCCATCCATGCTGCGATCTCTTTGCATCTCCCATCAACAAGGGCAGCAGGTTCTTTGCCCTAATTCCTCTACCCGAGGGAGTTGCCAAGAGAGAGAGACCTTCACGATTGGTCCTCTGGTCTTTTCTATGTGTATCCCCTGACCCCCTTAATCCTCAAATTTCTGCAGAAAGCTTCCTGATTGAAGAGCAAAGTCATGCTAATTGCCTCTTATTTTTCTGATTTTCGTGTAAGTGTTGAAAATTCCACCTTGGCTTTATCAAAACTTTGTAAGGCCTTTTTAAGGAGTGCCCTTCTTTTAAGAGCCCCTTAGATAGATCCAACACCGCCATGGGACTTAAATTTAGTACTGCAGCCTTTGGTTCATTCTTCATTCAAACCAACAGCAAAATGTGACTTAGTTTTTAACCTGGAAAGTATTTTGCTCGTAGCCACCCCCTGTGCTCAAAAATTATAAGAACTTCAAGCTGTGTCTTCTTCTTATTTGATAATTTATAAAGACAGGGTAGCACTGCAAACCAATCCTTCCTTTCTTCTTAAGGTGGTATCAGAATCCAACCTCAGTCAGTCCCTTAATCTACCAGTTTTCTTTACAAATTTTACAAACAAACGTGAATATATGCTACATTTGTTGGATGTTCGCAGACAAGTTATGCTTTTATATACATAGAAGAAAGAATTTTAGAAAAACAGCAGTTGTTACCTCTGCAGAATCTAAATTGGGCAACTTGGTTACAAAGGTAACTTCTTAGACAGTTGACTAAATTGTTTTTTATATCCTTTGTTTATAACAAATTGGACCCATCCTTACCAAAACCCTTGAGTCCATTCAACCAGATCCATGGCAAGATCAGTATTTTTATTCAGAGCTTCCATGGACGACGTCTGTGTGGCTGCAACTTCCTAATCCCCATACTTTTATTACACATTGCAAATTAGATCTGGTCTCGAGGGGAAGAGCAGCATTTCTCTCAACAGTGCACAGAAATATTCTTCCATTGTGTCCTCCCTGGATTTCACGTAGCTGGGTACTCTGTCCCAGTTGTTGATGAATGAATGAAAATTGACATCATCATGTAAAGAAGTCATGTACTCACCATAATGTTCCATCTGTGTTATCCATTTTCATTCTTCAACTCCCCTTCCATCAACCCCCTACCTTTGCAGAAATATCTTCTGGAAGCGCGAGAGGTAACAAGGGAATCCGTGCTCCTACTATTGAACTCCAGATATTGGTATCTATTACCTGGATGCTGATATTCCTCTTAAACTATAAGCCAGAAAACAAGGTCTGTGGTATGTTTGGAGATGGAGCATTATGGGTAAGTCAGGAGCTCAAGAGTTCTAGTGGGCTATGAGCTGTTAAAAAAAAAAAAAAAAAAAAAAAAAAAAAGTCTGAATCTGATTCAAACCCATTTGTTGAAGAAGAATGAAAATGGACAATACAGATTTATTTTTTATTTATTTTATTTTACATTTGTTAACCGGGGGTGTCTGACTGAGCCGAAAAGGCCCTTTTTCAGCAGAGGCCCGGTGAGAAAAGCTCCACAAAGAAAAATTACAGACACATTTAGTTATTTAGACATAATCAGTATACACACAAATTACAAGAGACATGTTTTTACAGTGGTATGCGGCACAAACAGTTACAGTAGAGAGAACAATCAAAAAAATATTAATTTTAAAAATAAAGGTAAGTAATAGATTTGTGGTGTACAGCTGAACTTTGGAATGTAGGTAGAATACATACATATAGTACACAGGTACAGTACATACATTGTAGATTAGCCAGTGTTTGTGAGTAAGATAGAAAAACTATTATAAATTGCTCTAGATTTAGTATGCATATGTTCTAATTGCATCTAAAAGATGGAACCTTATGGTGAGTACACGTCTTTTTTCCTCTCGAAAGCAGGTACTACTAAGCATTATATGGCTTCAAGTTCCATTACATCAGATAAATATGTTCGAGCTTTTGATAGATATATGAAGAAGGTGTATACTACCACCACTTAACCTTCAAAAGGTTAATTGTCTTAAAAATTTAATTGTCAAGCACATATGGCAAAGTTTCTTCTAGATTTCTTTGGCAGTATGAAAAAGTTGATTGCTCACTTTCTGTTTGAGACTATGGATTTCTGTACTTTCTGCAGCATCACAGGATGTTCATTGTTTTACTGTTGTAGTAATAACTCCTTTGCATTTCTTACTGTGTAAGCCCTTGGCCAGCTCAAATACCAGAGACTTCAGTCCCTTCCTTCCGGCCAAGCGGATGCCCTCCCTTCTGATGTCTGTGTATAAGGATCATCAGCAGGCCCCACATTTTCAATTCTTTCTCGACACTGGGGCCCAGTTGTACTTTCACAGTGTCGATGGTCAGTCAGAAACCAGAACTCAGGTCACCAAAGGCAAGTATCCTGCTGAGGAGAGATGTCCTTCAAGAATGCAACTGCAGTCATAACATGTGGGTTGTCCTGCCTCAGGCAGCCCTCGGGGTCCGACGTCGGCTGATGTCGCATTTCTCTCCGTCAGAGCGGCTGGAGTATATAAGCATCAGCCGACGCCATTTTCTTCAGTCTTTCTTGCAGCGCGGTGCCCGAAGCAGAAGCAGTTCGCAAGTGCCGGTCGGTCAGCTCCTGTATTCTACGATACCGAAGTCATCAAAAAAGCTAAGTACCCCGTTGGGGACCTTTTCTTGCCTCAGCCGATGTCAGAAATTACTGAAAAAGTTAACAATTGTCTTTTTTGTGGTAAACAAATACCTCATAAGGATTTCCACTCTTACTGCCTCCCTTGCCTGGGCCCAGACCACGACGTCTCGGCCTGTGTAGCCTGTGCTCGCTTCAACAAGTGCACTCAGGCGCCGGGCGGAGTTCGCTGAAGACTTTTTCGGCGATAAATTTGCTTATACCATGCCGTCGGATCTTCCGACATCGCAAACTCCCAAAAAGCGAAAAGACCGGGACCGACATCCTCGGCCCGCGTCTACTACCGACTCCACGCCAAAACCTAGCGCGAGTGCTCCGGTTCCCTCTGAGACTGTCTCTCCACCGCTCCGAACCGAAGACACCGCATTACCGACGACTCCGATTACAGACATTACTCCGACGCCAGTTATAGATTTTCCTCCGGATACCGAAACCGAGGAACTGCCCGAGACCATTGCTGTAGACAAGGTCACTCCTGCACGTGGAGCTGCCAGGCCTCCTATGGCCATGTCTATTAAGGCCTACACTAGGGCTAAGGCAGCCAGCAAAACAAAGCATATTACTTCTAGATCCTTACCTCAGCCGACTCCAGAGACACAAATTATGTCCATGGCTGCTGATTTATTTTCCATGATTAGAGGTTCGCAGACCCATCCAGAGAGAGCATCCCAGCCTCCTCCTGATAAAAGGCCCCGGGTTGAACCCTCTGACCCTACTCCTTCAGATGAAGACTCTGAGGGCTCTGTCCACTCTGATAGCCAGGAAGAGCTCTTCCAGACCTATGAGGACTCAGATGCAGAAGATTCCATACCTTCGGCCTCCCCTCCTGAGGATATTTCCTTTGGGGAAGTTCTGCACACCATGAGGGAACATTTCAAGTGGCAGGGCCAGGAATATTCTGATTCCAGGAAACGCCTTAGGGCTTTCCTTAAGAAGCCTCAGCACAGGCCCTTAGCTATTCCTCCTGTACTTGATGTTCTGGATGATTTGTATTCTGATTCTAGAGCTACCCCTGATACTCTCCCTCCTGCACCAGCCAAGCCAGACAGGTATTACAGGGTCCCTGAAACTCATTCCCATTTATTCAGGGCCCATACTGTTGATTTGGAAACTATTTCACAGGGGCCTAAAGGAGTTTCAGCCTCCACCTCAAAAAATCCTTTGCCCTCCAACAGGGAAGCAAGGTCATTAGAGAGATGGGGTAAAAAGGTTTACAATTCCACTACCTTATCTATGAGAGCTTTAGATTGCCTTTTTCATATGTTCCAATATCAGGATTATCTTGTAGAAGATTTACAAAAAACACTAGCTTCTCCTGATCCTTTAGACAGGAAGACTTTGCAGGAAGCTGTACATAACACTCAGCAAGTAAGCGATCACTTCCTGCAGTGTGGATATGATGCACTGGAAGCTTCATGTAGGGCAGCTATGACTGGGGCAGTGATGCGAAGACATGCTTGGTTAAAAGATCAACCTCTACCAGATCATGTAAAAGCAAAGCTTCTGGATGCACCTTTGGAAAAGAACAAGCTTTTTGGTGCAAATGCTAAGGATGTACTAAAGACCATCGAAGAAAAAGCAAAATCAGTTCAAACTGTAAAGGATTTCCTCCAGGTTCAACTCCCCAGATTCAGTAGGAATTGGCCTTCAAAAAACTGGTCCTTTCCTAATCCAGAAAAGTTTCAAAGGGGTAAGAACAGACGTGGCAGAGGAAGAGGCCAATACAGAGGCCCTTACAGGGGACGTCAATGGCAGCCAGGAAACCAAAGAGGTGACGCAGGGGTTTCTCCTGCCCAACAACCACAATCTCAGTGACTTTCCTCTACTACCGCCTACCAGGGAACAACTGGAAGCTCCCTTGGGCGGGAAATTATCTCTGTTTGCAGAAAACTGGCACAGACTGACAAAGGACAAATGGATTTTGGACATTATAGACCGAGGGTACAGGTTTCATTTTCATACCTTACCAAGAAAACAAGGCATGCCAAATCTACCACAACATCAAAGGGCAGAGGCTATCAAGCAAATCTCTCTGCTAACTCAAATGAAAGCAATAGAAAGAGTTCCACAACAAGAACAAGAACAGGGATTTTACTCAAGACTGTTCCTTGTTCCAAGAAAAGAAACTCAATGGAGACCAATACTGGACTTGTCCGCATTAAACACCTTTCTCATAGTACCAAAGTTCAAAATGCTGACTCTACAGCAACTCCTTCCCATGCTGGGCAAGGAGTCGTGGCTGATTACTCTGGACCTCAAGGAGGCATACCTGCATGTCCCTGTCAGACACAGTTGCAGAAGATACCTCAGATTTCTTGCAGGGCCAGAGCATTATCAATTCTCAGCATTGCCATTTGGCTTATCTACTGTGCCCAGAGTGTTTACAAAATGCCTGGCTTCAGTAATTGCTCATTGCAGGCTCCAGGGTATACAAATTTACCCGTACCTGGACGACTGCCTCATACAAGCGGACGACAAATTGATGTTGACAAAAAATCTGGAATATGTCATACGATTACTTCAAGCTCTGGGATACACAGTCAACTTCCAAAAGTCAAGACTGCAGCCATCCCAGCAAATAATCTTCTTAGGAGCCAAACTAGACACAGCCTCTCAAATGGCTTACCTGACAGAAGACAAGCAAGAGAAGTTGACTCAATACTTCAAAGGTTTAGCAAAACTCACCCAGATGACTGCAAGGAGAGTCCTACAGGCCCTGGGTTACATGGCATCCTGCATCCTACTGGTTCCATTAGCAAAACTACACATGAGAAAGCTTCAATGGTACCTAAAAAGCGTTTGGTCTCAGCACAGCAACAACTTGGAGACAATCATACCACTCATCCCATGCTTACAAAAGGAATTCCTATGGTGGGCTTCGGTGAGCCAGGAAAACACAGGTTTGTCATTCAAAAAACCACAGATAACACAGACCATGACTACAGACGCCTCAGACCTCGGATGGGGGGCGCACATGGAAGGCAGATGTATACAAGGACAATGGTCTCCAAAGGAAACACATCTGCATATAAAGCAAAAGGAAATGCTGGCAGTAATGCATGCTATCGAGGCTTTTCAAAACCATCTCCAGCAAGGTCACTTAATGATACGGACAGACAACACCACTGTGATGTGGTACATAAACAAGCAGGGGGGCACTCACTCTTATCCCCTTTGCAGATTGACAATGCAGCTTTGGGAGAAATCACTGAGTCTAAACATCCAGTTGCAATCACAGTTTGTTCCAGGAAAAGACAATATGTTGGCGGACAGCCTAAGCAGGAATTTCACAGATCCACACGAGTGGAGGTTGCATCCGAAGGCTTTCAGACAACTCACTTCGACATGGGGCAAGCCAGAAGTGGACTTATTTGCCTCTCACCTCAATCATCTACTACCAAAATTTTGCACAAGGACATACCATCCAAAGGCTTGGAAAATAGATGCTCTTTCATTCAACTGGAACTCCCTAGCAATCTATGCATTCCCACCTCTGCCACTGATGACCTCAGTATTACTAAAGATCAAAGCAGAGAACCCCAAGGGAATCATAATAGCTCCGGATTGGCCAAGACAACACTGGTACCCACTACTACGGAGCATATGTTACACCAGGAGGTGGGCCCTCCCTCAGTGGCCTCTACTTTTGACTCAGCACAATTTTGAAACACTGCATCCAAACCTTCAAACTCTGCAGCTTAACAGCCTGGAAGATCCCATAAATACATTCAACTTACCTATCTCCAAGGAAGTTCAGCGGATACGAACAGAGGCTCGAAGACCATCCACCAGAAAGGTCTACTTAGCAAAGTGGAAAAGATTCAGCAATTGGAATAACAGCAAAGGGCATGATGCATCATTGCTGAACATCCCACTTATCTTGGAATATTTGGCAGATATGTTACAAAGTGGCCTCTCATATTCGTCAATAAAAATACATGCATCTGCTATTTCAGCCAGATACAACACTGATCCTCCTGTTTTTTCTCACCCTTTACTAAGGCAATTCCTCAAGGGAATCAAGAACATTAAGCCACCAAGAAAGGCCCCAGTGCCAGCCTGGGACCTCAATTTTGTCTTAGAAAAACTGACTCTACCTCCTTTTGAGCCAGCAGTTTCAGTTGACTTGCAATTTCTCTCATGGAAAACAGCCTTCCTGTTGGCAATTACCTCAGCAAGAAGGGTTTCGGAACTACAGGCCCTAATGGCAATATCACCCTTTATTATTTTCCACAGAGACAGGGTTTCATTAAGGACCAACCCTACCTTTATGCCAAAGGTGGTATCTAGGGTTTCTCTAAATCAAGCCATTCATCTGCCTGCCTTCTTCCCCAATCCTGAGAATAAGGGGGAAAGGATTTTACACACCTTGGACATTCATAGACAACTTCGATACTACCTGGACAGAACCAAGGCCAGTAGGAAGTCTGAACAGCTTTTTGTAGCTTACGCCCTGCAGTCCAAGGAAAAGCAATTTCAAAACAGACTATTTCTAAATGGATTGGACATTGCATCAGATTCTGTTATTCCTTTCATGGAAAGACTGTTCCAGCCTATGTCAGACCACATTCCACCAGAGCTACAGCCACCTCTACAGCATTTTTAAGAGGGGTGCCTACAAAGGACATTCTAGAAGCTGCTACATGGAGCTCCGTGCATACATTCTCAAAACACTACAATCTCCCCCTATATTCCAGATCCAGAGCAGGCTTTGCTTCGGCAGTCCTGCAGGGTTTGATTGCCACACCATCCCTTTCCTAGAGCATACCTCCTCCCCCAGCTAAGCTATGGTATTCTACCCACATGTTATGACTGCAGTTGCATTCTTGAAGGACATAGTACAGTTTTGTACCTACCATAAATGTAGATGTCCGAGAGACATGCAACTGCAGTCGGGTTTTCCCTCCCTCCATACCCCTCTATGCTTGGGTCCACTCCTATCCCTCTCTCTCTCTTGGCTGGGGATATCTGTTATGGTGTATTTGTTTTATTGCTCATGTATTTGTTTGGAATCCTGTTTTTGTCTTCCAATTTGATTACAGCCTTCCTTGGAGGGCACCTGGCATCTGGGGCAAGAAACACTGAAGAAAATGGCGTTGGCTGATGCTTATATACTCCAGCCGCTCTGACGTCGGAGAGAAATGCGACATCAGCCGACGTCGGACCCAGAGGGCTGCCTGAGGCAGGACAACCCACATGTTATGACTGCAGTTGCATGTCTCTCGGACATCTACATTTATGGTAGGTACAAAACTGTACTTTTTTCTTTTTGTCTTTAATTGCTTTAGATGACTGTAGCTCTGACACCCGAGGAATTTATATTCAGAAAGATCTTCCACAAGATGGGGAAGTTCTGAAACTAGGAGGCTCAGGATTATTTCCAGTTTTAAGAACTGAGTCAGAGAATTTCGTAACTCCTCTAGTATTGGAGATATTGTGGGTGATATTTCTGACTCATTCCTGCAGTCTGACAACCAGCCACCTGTCCCCAGGAAGCCAAATCAGGTTTTTAAAGATGTTCTTCATGTTTCACTGTTGCACTCATCACATTTGGGTTATCCCTGCCAAGGTCGCCCTCAATCGGCCTGAATTCCAGAGGCTTAGTATTTCTGCGATGGTTGCTGTCGCTTTAGGACTGACGTCAGGTTGTCAGTAGTATAAAGTAAGGCAGTTAACGCCTTTACATCAGTCCTTCTTGCCGAGGAGCCTGAAGCAGAAGCAGTTCGCATGAGTGCCGGTCGGTCGCGACCCAATTTTCGTTTTCCGAACTGATGTTGAAGTCTTCTAAAGCCAAGTACCCCGTTGGGGATCCTTTTTTCTTGCTCTAACTGATGTCAGAAAAAGTTATTTGTCTCGCCTGTGGAAAGCAAGTACCACACTGAGACTTTCATTCTCAACACAAACCAACTTTTGCGTCTTCCGTTCTTTCGAAAACTACTGGGTTTCTAAGGCCCAGGGTACGAACCGCACCCAAGAAACCGACGATCCTCTAAGGCACCTGCTTCCTTGCCTCAGTTTCAGATGCTTAAAATGGCAGAAGATCTTATAATGTTGATCAGGGGAAGCCAAGCTACCCCTTCCAAAAGAAAGAGATTTGTCCCCAGTAGTCTTATCTGAACAGGAGTCCGATGACTCCTATGCCTCTGAATATGAAGACATGCAACCCCTCTGCTTATGAGGATTCTGATGCAGAGGAATCTATTCCTTCAGCCTCTCCACCCGAAGATTTTTCCTTTGGGAAAACCTTTCATACTTTAAGGGAGCATTTCCAGTGGGAATGTCAGGACTACCTTCAGTCTAAAAAGAGACTGGGAATTTTTAGATCTTCCACAGCACAGACACCTGGCCATTCCTTCTGTCCTGGATGTTGTGGATGATGTTAGAGTCCCTGACTCTCACAAATTTCTTTTCTAAAATCCTACTGCTGACCCTGAGGTCATCTTCCAAGGGCCTAAAGGAATTAAAGCAACTTCTGCTAAGAATCCCCCCTCCCCCAGATAGGAATTCCCGAGCTTTTGGCAGATGGGGTAAAAAATTATACCTCTCTGCTACTCTTGCTATTAGAGCACTAAATTGTCAGTTCCATATGCTAAAAGTCTAGCAGCATACCATGGAACCAAACAAAAAATATCAACTTTTCCTGCTTGTGCAAAAAATAGAGTTGCAAGACAATGCATTTTGCAAGTCAAGTAACTAAGCACACCTTATACTGTGGTTTTGATGCCCTAGAAACATCTTGCAGGGGAGCAGTCACCGGTTCTGTCTTTAAGAAGGCATGCTTGGCTTAAGGAACAGCCCTTGCCAGATCATGTCAAATCTAAACTATTGGATGCACAATTGCACAAAGACAACTTATTTGGCACCAAGGCAGAGGAAGTCTTAAAAAAGATGGAAGAAAAAGCTAAATCTATGTAGACAGTTAAGGATTTCCTGCAAGTCCAGCCACCCAGGTTCAGTAGGCATTGTCCCTCCAAACACTGGTCGTTTCCCACCCCCACCAGGTCAGTTCAGCCCAGACCCTTGGGGAAGCAGACCCCCCCCAGACGACAGCCACAGGGAATGCAGAGATCAAAGCTGTGGAGTACCTCCACTTCTAAACCAGGGAGTGCTAAGCCACCCTCTCATGGTAAGAACTCAGTGACTCTCCACTTCCACCCCCTCTCTCTCCCTACATGCACTTGCCCCCGGGAGGAAAACTCTCCTTCCACGCAAGCACCTGGGCCACCATTACCAATGACCATTGGGTCCTCAGTGTCCCAGGGATACAGATTTTCTTTCCACACTCTACCAACCCCAAAAGGGTTCTCAGATCTACCTCCAACCAGTGGGCAGAGGCCAAAAGGCAAGTCCCTTCCCTGCTCTCCATGAGGGCAGTAGAGCACCTTCCTGCAGAACAGATTGGCCAAGGTTTCTACTCTAGGATCAAAAGAGGGCACCTGGCGCCCCATCCTTGATTTATCCATTTTAAACACCTTCCTGGTGATACCAAAATTCAAAATGCTCACCTTTCAGCAACTACTACCTATGCTCTCCAAGGATGCCTGGCTAGCCACCCTAGACCAAAAAGAGGCCTACCTACACATCCCAATCAGGGAATCATGCAGGAAATATCTACGTTTCAGGGCAGGATCTCTGCGCTTTCAGTTCTGTGCGCTTCCCTTTGGCTTATCTACTGGTCCCAGAGTTTTCACAAAATGCCTGGCTCCCGCCATTGCTTTTTGCAGGCAAATATTCAAATTTACCAATACTTAGACGACTGCCTAATTTCGGCAGACAGTCCGGAAAAGCTGCTGAACACCTAGTCTTTGTAAAGGACCTACTAACCTCCCTAGGGTACATTATCAGTGAAAATAAATCCAAACTAGTACCCACCCAAAAAATTATATTCTTGGGAGCAAGCCTAGACACAGCATCCCAGATGATATTCCTTACACCAGAAAAGCAAACTTACCTGGCAACCTGTTTCTCTCAACTAACCACCAGACCCCAGTTATCCGCAAGAAAAATCATGCAAGCTCTGGGGTTCATGGCATCTTGCATTCTAATCATTCCATATGCCAGACTGCATATGAGGAAACTTCAGTGGTACCTAAAAAGCCTTTGGTGTCGACACTGTCAAGATCTGGAAACTCTTATACCAATGATATCTTGTCTACGGAAAGATTTCCTTTGGTGGGCAGCAACATGCTGCCACAACAAGGGACTGCCCTTCTCACCACCCCACGCCACCCAGACCCTCACCACAGATGCAACAGACTAGGCCTGGGGTGCACACCTGAATGGCAGGTGCATACAGGGCCAATGGAGCCCACGTAAAATACATCTGGACATCAGCTAAAAAAGTGATGATAGCTGTCCAGCACACATTGACAGCTTTCAGACCCCTTTCTGTCTCCAGGGGCTCTACTCATCAAAACAGACAGCACCACAGTGATGTGGTATATCAGCAAGCAAGGAGGGACTCACTCTGACCCTCTATGCAGGCTCGCCATGACCATTTGGCAAACAGCCTCAGCCATGCAACTACACCTGTTAGCACAATTCCTGCCAGGCTCTCTGGCAGACAACCTAAGCCGAAATCTTCTGGACCCACATGAGTGGCAGCTAAGCCAAAGAATCTTTACCCTTATAACTCAGAAATGGGGCACCCCGAAGGTAGACCTTGCTTCCTACTCCACCCATCAGCTTAGCAAGTTCTGCACCAGGGAGCCTCACTGCAGGGCCTGGAAAGTGGATGCTGTATCTTTCCAGTGGGTTAACCACTCTGTCTATGTATTTCCCCCACTACCTCTCATTACCAGGGTACTGCTCAAAATAAAGGAGGAAAAACCAAGGGCAGTCATGATTGCCCCAGACTGGCCATGCCAGCACTGGTCCCCTCTGCCACCATGGCATCTCCCTCAGATCCCAACACTCCCAACCCAAAGGGAAGGAGAATTCATGCATCCCCAATTGCAGACCCTCAATTTGGCAGCCTTGCTTACTCGCTGACCACTGTACAAGCTGCCAATGTCAGTAAACAGGTTCTAGATGTTATACTTGAGGCCAGATGCCCTGGCACTAGAAAGTGTTATGCTGAAAAATGGAAAAGGTTCTGCACCTGGATCCAGGCTAAGGGAGCCGATACGGCACATCTCTTCTTACCTCTCATTCTGGATTACCTTGCTGACCTACTACACAGTGGTCTGTCCTTTTCCTCTATTTAAATTCATGTCTCTGCTATTTCTGCACTGAGCAGCCTCTTTTCTCACACCGTCTCATCAAACAGTTCGTCAGAAGGGCTAGCAACTTGAGGCCACCCAGAAGAGCACCTACCCGAGCTCAGGACCTAAACTTTGTATCGGAGAAACTCACCATGCCCCCCCCCCCCTTTGAACCAGCAGCTTCAGCAGAATTAAAGTTTTACTCATGGAAGACAGCCTTGCTTCTGGCCATCACTTCTCTTCAGCAAGAAGAAGTATCCAAGCTACAAGCACTTATGGCTGTAGAGGCCTTCATCATTTTCCATGCTGACAGGGTCTCCCTCAGGACTACCCCATCCTTCATGCTAAAAGTGGTGTCCAGTGTGGCTCTCAACCAAATCCATTCATTTGCCCACCTTTTTCCCTAACCCACAAAACAAGGGGGAAAGAATACTGCACTCTCTAGATGTGCACAGACAGCTCAGACTCTATCTAGACAGGACTGAATCATTCAGAAAGACTGATCAGTTGTTAGTCAGCTTTGCTGCAGGAGCAGAGGGCAAAGCCATATACAAACAAACTATTTCCAAATGGATAGCACACTGCAGCCATTTCTACTACAAGCAACACGGGAAACCTTCCCCTAAGGGGGTCAGAACTCACTCTACCAGAGCAACCTCCACCTCTACAGCTTTCCTCAGAGGAACCAGGGACATCCTGGAGGCTGCAACATGGACATCTGTTCTTAACTTCATCAAGCATTACCACCTGCCTATCTTCTCCAAATTCAGGGCAGGCTTTGCACTGCAGTCTTGCAGGGCATCCTAGCCAGCCCCCAGTCTTCTTGACTGCCCCCACCCTTTTCCTCAGCTTTGGGAATAAACCTAAATGTGATAAATGCAACAGTGAAACACGAAGAACATAGTACAGTTGTGTACACTTAACATAAATGTAGATGTTCGAGTGTATTCACTGTTGCAGTCCTGCTTTCCCTCCCTCCATTCCCCTTTCGCTCTCTCTCTCTTATTACAAGGAGCTTTCTGGTATTTGCTTTCTACTGGTGGGGTTCTTCCACCATATCCTGGCTCCCACTTGGGAGCTCCTGACAGGGCAAGGAAAACTGATGTGATGTGATACTACTGATGACCTGGCTTCAGTCCTGAAGCGACAGCTATCGATGCAGAAGTAATAAGCCTCTGGTATTTGGGCCGACCGAGGGCTACCCTGGCAGGGATAACCCAAATGTGATGACTGCAACAGTGAATACACACGAACATCTACATTTATGGTAAGTGTACACAACTGTACTTTCTGGATTCCCTTAAACACCTCTTCAAGAACCCGGTTGTGAACCTTGAGGTGGTTTCTTCACATCCTAAGGGAGCCAAAGGCAATGCTTCTAGAATTCCCTTGCCTAATGAGAAAGAAGAACTTTGGGTAGATTTGGCATGAAAGTATACCTTGACAATTAGAACTCTGAATTGTTTGTATTGTATGATCTAATTCCAGGAAATTCTCCTGTATCAAATGAAAGAAATATTGATAGGGGAGGAAGATGGAGTTCTAAAAAGGAGTTGTTGGAAATCTTTTAACATCCATTTCAAGGTGCCTAAACAATTTATAGCATTGTAGCTTTGATGCTTTGGAGGCATGTAGCAGGGCAGCAGCTTGACATGCCTCGTTAAGAGAGCAGTCTGTAAAAGAGCATGTAAAATCAGAAATTCTGGAGGTACCTTTAGAGAAGGACTTAGTGTTTGGGCTGAAGGCCTAAGCTATAGTTACAAAACTGCAGGATAAGGCCAGGTCCTTTCTTCAGTCTGGCAGGGACATTCTACAGGCACAACCCCAGTGTTTAGCAGAAGTTACCTTGCAAAACACCCTGCCCCACCCCAAATAAAGATAGGTGGAGGGCATTTCCTTTTCTTGGATAAGTGGATAGTCATTACTTGGAACCAGTGGGCTCTTCATATCATATGTGAATGCTGCAGTTTCTCTATTTTCAGACCATATCCTATCAATACAAAAAAGGACATGTCAAGGAGGCACAGGCCTAAGTCAGAACTCCACCCAGAAGTAGGGCTTCTTAGAAACTATCCCACTAGGGAAAAAGGAAGACTACTCATGACTCTCCGTATTGCCAAAAAAGGGCACATCTTGGGGACCAGTTGTACATTTATCAAACCTAAACAAGTTACTGGTAATTTCCAAATTCAAAATGCTCAATTTTCATAAACGTCTGCCAGTTCTTTCCCTACAGGCTTTTGTGGTCAAGCTAGATCTCCGACTACTACCTCCACATCCCTACAACAAAGCTGCAAAGGAGGTGTCATCATTTCAGGGCAGGTGAGATATACTTCCAGTTCTGTGCACTGCTCTTTGGCGTATGTATTGCTCCCAGGGTATTCACAACATGTCTGTCTCCGGTGATCGCACTTTGCCGGACCAGGGGCATGCAAATCTAAACTTAACCTGCAAGCCTCCCACAGCTTAATCATAACCTTTTCAAACTTTGGTTTACCCAGACCTAAAAAAAATCCAATCTCCTCTCCTCTTGATGATTACTTAAGGGCCATGCTAGACACAGGAAAACAAACTGCCTTCCTCCTGCCTGATACGGTCCACATGTTGACCATATATTTCTAAGGTCTGCAACAGGAAGTTTCATTGGTAGCTAAAGAGTTCCTCTGGGCCTCTGGGATGGATACATGGCCTGCTACATTCTGATGATTCCCCTTGTTAAGCTGCAGATGAGGAAAATAAACTGGGACTTAAATGTGTGGTGCAGCACCGACCTCTCGTTTTGAAAATAAAGCTTCTCCTTTGTCTAAAAAAGAGCCGTCATGGTGGACAAAAGTTTGCTAAAAAAAAAAAAAAAAAAAAGAGTGCCCCCTTCCAGTGCCACTTAGGCATCTGAGGTCATAATCTGGTTTTGCTTGGGGTACACATGGGGGATGGTCTTTAGATACAGAGACAGTGTGATACAGCACTAAGCCAAAAATGCATCAATCTAAAGAAAATTGTCTGTTCGGAGGGGCATGATGGCATTTACAATTGTGAAAACCAGGGCCCTTTCTGATAGACAAGGTAGTTATGTGGTTACATAAACAGGGGAGGTATCCATTCTTATCCCCTTTGCCACTTAGCCATGCAGCTCTAGAGAGTGGTACAAAAAATGGTATTGTACCCAATAGATAGCACAAAATTCCACTCGCAAGTACGGCAGGTGCAAACTGCCAAAGGCACAAGTATTCAAATCAAGCGGCCAGCACCAAAGTGTAAAAAGCACACAAATATTTTATTGGTTAACTCATAACATCATACCAATTTCGGCATACCTGCCTTCTTCAGTGATGAATAAAATAACAGTAAAACCAGTACATAACCCTTTATATAGCGAAACCCTTCCACCTTCCTGTTAAGTCACTTTCTATAAACTTCCAATGCATAATATATTATAAAAGATCATTATGTCCAGGAGAAAAAAGCCCCCCTAATTTAATAATCCAGTATTTCTCCTTTTTGTTTAGAATGGAGTGCCAGCCATGTTTGTTACTTCTATGACCCTGAATGTGGTCAATAATAGTAAAATACAATTTGGCCATGCTATTGGAGATGGTGTCTGTATAGGGCATTGGTCATTTTTTTGTTACGTATATCGCTTAGATGTTCAGACATGCAAATAAGTAGAGGACGAGAGGTTTGTCCTATGTAGAAAGCTGAACAGGTGCAGGTAGCCATATATATACTACCTAATCACTTCCACAGTTCGCAAAAAATTTTGTCAAAGACTTCACTGGTGTTTTTTACTGGAGAACTGTTTTGACTTGTGCATATGCTTACACAAGGTACAGTGTCCACATGAAAATGAGCCTAACAATTTATCCCCAGTGATAGTCATTTGATGACTGGTAGCTCCCCTCATGCAATCATGTTTAAAATGTGAAAAATAAGATCCCAAAGTTTTGCCTCTCCGAAACGAATATTTGCATGTAGGACCAAGGGCTTCATATAATTCCTCATTGGCCATCAGCATATTCCAGTTTTTAGATAGCACCTCCCTAATCAAATTGACATTTCACCCATAAGTTATAACAGCCTTAATAGTATCTAAATTGTCCTGTGTTTTATTTTTATATTCCAACAAATGTATTCTTTCTTGTTTGGAAGTCCAATTACTGGCCCACAGGATATCCTGTTTTTGACCCCTACTCTTAGAACCTGGGAATCAAGTCTTGCTGAAATGAAACATAGTCCTCCTGTGTTGAGCATATTCTTTTGATGTGCAAAAACTGAGATTTGGGTATATAGGTTCATAAGTAGGTACTAGGCTATCTGCCCAAAGGCATTTATAAGCTTTCGCTGCCCCCTTAGATTAGTTCCCTGTGCCACTGTCCAGCAGAGCCATTGAAATGATCCCCGAGGTAAACTTTGTTTCCCATCCACTCGTCAAAGTTTCTCTTGAAGAGTATTAGCGAGGAGCTCTGTCTAATGTAGGTTGGAATCTTGTTCCAGCGCATGGGAAGTGTCTGGGACAGGAATCTATCCCTCCAGCACGTCCTATTTATTGTTGTGGTGAGGTTTAGATCCCTAGAGTGTGTGACTTGAGGGGATATGGTTTGCTTTAGGTGGAGCATGTTCATCAATTCTGGTTTGGACATGGCCTTGTATGTCAGGCAGAGATCACCTCTGAGTAGGCGGTATGCAACCGAGTACAGCTGGAGTTTCTTCAATCGAGCTGCATAGGGCATCTGTTTGAGGCCAGTGATCCTCTTGCTGAGATACTTCTGTGGTCTTTCCAGCTGTTGCAGGTGTCTTGTAAAGTACATCCCAAATGGGGCGTTGAACTCTATGATGGGTCTGATGAGTAGAAGGGCACAATGACCCCTTTTGATCTGGATGCAACATAGGGCCACATAGAATGATTTTCTAACCACTTTGGCAATGTGATTATCAAAGGAGAGATAACTATCTACTTGGGTCCCCAGATCCCTTATTATGTCTTCCGTATTTAGGGGACTACCACCTGTGTGGTAGTTTGTAGGTACTTTGTTTTTTCCAAAGGGGATGACCATGCACTTTTTGGCATTTAGCTTGAGGCCATGGTTTTGACACCAGGTATCTGTCTCAGTGAGGCCCTTTTGGAGGATGTCTGCATCAGCCAGAGAGTCAATTATAGCCCCTAGTTTGCAGTTGTCTGTGAACTTGGTCAGCCATAGTCCTCCTGTGCTTGCCTGTATCTCTGAGAAGTATATGCCGAACAGGAGTGGTCCTAGGACTGAGCCCTGGGGTATGCCACTTGTAACCAGTTTACAGTCAGACCTAGCTCCTGCAACTTTTACCATGCGGGTTCTGTATTTGAGCCAGTTGGCAACCCATCTCATGACGTAGGGGTTTATGTTTGGGTTGGTGAGCTTGTCTGTAATACCAGAATGGGGAATGGTGCCTTTTGCGAGGTCTATATAGGCTGTGTGGGCCACCTTTCCCTCGTCTATAGCCTTGGTAACTGTCTCAAAGAAGTCCACCAGGTTTAGGAGGCATGATCTGCCCTTAACAAAGCCGAACTGGGTAGGGTCCAGTGTTTGGAGGTTCCCAACGTCTCTGTTAATGAGATACATGATGATGCGCTCCACAGCCTTGCAGACCAAGCTAGTCAGGCTTATTGGATGATAGTTCCCAGGGTCTGTTGTGGCTCCACCTTTGTGGAGTGGAATAACCGTTGCACGCCACTCTAAGGGCACGTAGCCTGTGGAGAGGCTGAGTTTGAACAGTGTGTTTAGGTGAGGGGTTAGTTCATCTTTGAGCCTGTGTAGGACACAGCCTGGGACACTGTCCGGTCCCATTGATGCTGTGTTTTTGGCTTTGGAGGGGGCTGTTTTAATCCGAGTGTCTGTGATTTCATGGGCACTACATTGTTCTGGTATGGTCATGGGCCCTTTTGGGGGTGAGAGGGGTGTGAAGTTTGCACTGAACCTGTCTGCCAGGATGTTGGTGATATTGGTCAGTTCAGTGTACTTTGTGCCATTCTGCACTAACACCGAGTAGATCTGAGAATTGCCACTTAGATTCTTGACATAGATAAAGAATGCCTTGTGGTTATCTTTGGAGTCCTTGGCAATTTTTCTTTCGAAGCTAGCCTTGGATGATTTTATGAGGGATCATAATTTCTTGCTGATACTGATCAGGGATGTGTTCCCTTCTTGGGATTTTCCTCTCTTCTGTACTAGTTTCCTTTCCTCTATTGTATAGCTTGTTTATGGCAGGGGTCCACCAGACTGATTTCCTTTTCTTGGAGGAGTGAGTCTTGGTTTTGCTTGGGATAGCCTGATCCATGCATTCTTGTAGCTGCCAATAGAGTGAATTAATAAATGTTTTTTGCAGCTTGGGCAGCGTTATCTTTAGCATGGGGGCTTTGAAACTTTCCACCTCTGTCTTAAGTAATGTGAAGTTTTCTTTTGAAAAGTTTTTCACGGTGGTTTCTTTGCCCGGTGGTGGGGGCAGAATGTGGATATCCAGAGTGATTAGTTTATGTTCAGAGATAACCAGCGAGGGGTAACGGTCAGTGTGAACACCAGTCAGCCATGTTGGTGATGACCAGGTCCAATATGTTGTCACCTCTGGTGGGGGTGTTGACCAGTTGATCCAGGGCGTTTGATTTTTTTAAATTCTAGGAAATGTTGGGCAAGGGAGTTAGTACTTGAGTAGTTCTCCCAGTTAATGTTTGGGTAATTGAAATCACCCAATATCAGGGTGTTTGGTAGGACCTTTGTTTCCCAGTGTTTCCAGAAATGTGGAATGGGGGTCCTGGGACATGGTGGGCGATCTGTAGCAAGCTACAATTGGAATTGCAGTTTTGCCTGTTAGTTACACGTGAATGATCTCTAAAGCATTGTGCTGTGCCACTAACTTGGAGGTGTGGGTATCCTTGATGAATATGTATACGCCCCTGCCTTTTGTATTTTGGTCCGGGTTTTGTGGCTGAAATGTATGGTATGACTTGTACCCTGGTAGTGCTGGGGTGCTCTCTGGAGCCTTAAATCAGGTTTCTGTTACTGCACATGTATGATTTTCTCCATACTGAGGAGTGCCTTGAGTGCGTGCATTTTGAGGTTTAGATTCTGGCATTGAGTAGCATTACCCTCAGTATTTTGTTACTTGTGCTATTTACGGTGGTGGGTTTGTCTTTTGAGCCTTGCCTAAAAAAGGCACTATGGGAGTGGCAAGAGCCTTGGCCAGTGTTCAAAAGCCTAAGGGTGACAGGTGCAAGCCATCTCTAGTGAAGCAGCATGGCTTGTCAAGCATGTCATCCCAGGCTGACCGACACTGGATCCCCTTTGAATGACACCAGAAGCTTAGCCAATTTTTGAAATTGATAATTTTTTTCCTTATACCGTGGTATCATTCTTGGTGAGGGCAGGATGCTACTCAGGGTCAGGGTCATACCAGCCTGTTCTATGTGATCAGAGAGCTCTTCCATGTCACTTTTCATGTAGTCCAGAGAGGTACGGCTCAGGTCATTCACACCAACATGGACAATGACAGAGGATGTAGACTAGAAGCATATAACAGGTTGTTGTACTGTACTTTCTAAACGCCTGAGTTCTAAGTGTGTCATCTGGATTCCTTATGATCTTAACATCCAGAAAGTTAATTTGTTGCAGTTCACAATTCAGTGTGAATTATATTCCCCACTTGTTATCATTTAAGTATTGTACAAACTCCAACATGTCTGCTTGCTATACCAACCAACAGTCATCTAAAAATCTCCTACAAATATCCATGTCATTCAGGTAAATGTTACGGATATCGTTATATATTAGATGTTTTTCAAGACATCCCATGAATAGGTCAGCATCGATGGGGGCGAATGATGTCCCCATCATTGTGCCTTGTGTCTGCCAATAACGTTCTTCTTGAAAATAAAAAACATTTTTAGATAAGACGTCTTCAGTCATGCATATCAAAAGTGTATTGAAGCCCACTGGGATATATGTTGGCCCTCTCTAACCAATAATGAAGCCCATCATCTATATAAAGGGTTATGTGCTGGTTTTACTGGTATGTTGTTCATCACTGACGAATGCAGGTATGCCAAAACCGGTATGATATGAATTAACCAATAAAATATTTGTGTGCTTTTTGCACTTCGGTGCTGGCCATTTGTTTTGAATACTTGTGCCTTTGTTTGGCCTTTTGCACCTGCTGTACTCGAGTGGAATTTTGTGCTATCTTCTGTTGGACATCTCGCTGTTAGCTCAGTGTTAGCACCCTGTGTGTCTGCGGCTGAACGGAGTTCAGCTCTCTCCAGGCTTGTTGCTTGCTTTTAGACACCTTTAGATCTTCAGTGTAGTGGAGTTCTGTTTTTCTGATTGGAGTGTCTTATGCCAAATACTAATATCGTTGGACCGATTTAGGTGAATCATTATAATCTGACGCCATTTTGGTTGAGAAAGAACGTATCATTTGGGGAAACCAGCAGGTCTTTTGTGACTGAAGTAGTTTGGTGACCAGAACTGTGCAATATCATTTGGGCTTACAGGAAGTAATTGTGGCCTGCTTTCCAGGTACTATCAGCACCATTTTTCTAATTGTTTGGTGGGCCAGCGTATCGTTTTTTTGGGAACTGGTTTGTTTTATGTGGATGGAATACGTCTCTAATATGGCAGTTTAATGGATTTTGTTTGGGACAGTTGCAGTAGAATGACTTTTGATCTATGACTAGTGCTTTGAATTGAGCAGTTTTGTACGAATATATTCGTGACGATACTCTGCGATATGGGGGCTAATTCTCCGCATAAGAACTGAATTGATCCATGATGAAACTAATGGCATTATTGAACTTTTTGTTTGAAAGAATGGACCTTTACTGAAAAGGATATGAGCTGCCAAATACTAATGTTGAACTTGGGAAATGTGACCGATAATTGGCCTAGTATGTTAATATCATGAACATGTACATGTTTCCATTATGCTATGTTATTAGATGTACTATTTTACTGAATGAATATGATTTAGGAGGAAGGTGTTTGGTATTAATACCCCTTGATTTGTGTTTTTTTTTTCCGGGTAGACCGCTAATGTGGGATAGGTTTATGTACTATCTAGCTGAGTAACTGTCGGCTGGGCAGTGGCTCAGATTTTCTAAGCTGAACGCAGTCATATTTTGAATACGTTTAGGTCTGATTAGGTGTTAAATATTCTATATTTATATGTCCTTTATGGGACTTATTACAAAACTTAAATTTTTGGGGCAACACAAATGTATGTACGATTGAGATGTTTAACAGCCTATTTGAGTATTATATAGAACATCCTAATTTCCATGGACATTTTTTCTCTCTATATAAATATTGAGCTCCTAAGTCATAAATAGGAATAGCTTCATGTTGAATGATAGTGTTGAACAAGCATAGATATTTTTTAGGTTTATTATAGCTTGTTGGGACATCAAAATGATATTTGAAGCTTGGAGGATGTATTTTCCAACAATATTAGGCATTTGGCATCTTAAGCCTAATCAGGAGTTTTATGGATATTGATGTCTCACATTATACACAAACATAGGAAATGCTTATGGATGTATAACTCTACATTTAGCCCTCTTGGTGCAGGGTTACTGTGGAATAAGTTGATTTCTCATCTGGGCCAATAGGAATCTATTTGAACATTTGTAAGGCCATTTCATACTAAATTGATATATTTTTTATAAAATTAGGCTCCAAATGCTGCTTTTTTCACGACTAAGTGTTTAAATGTATGGTGTTTTGTCCATTAAGAATTGTATATGTATGGGCTTGTATTAATCTTAATACATACAGATTTGGTTAACATCTGATAGGGCTTGTATATAGACCTGCAATCACTATTTAATATATGATGCTGGTTGGTGGACTTGAAAATCGTATGCCTTTGGTTGGCTAATATAGTATATATTTATCCTGGGTTGTTAAGATTCTGCCATCTGGGCAGACAGCTCTTGAATAAGTTTACTGAATCCTACCCCATTATAAGAATTATTATTTTATGGGGGCATAGCCGATCATCTGGATATTCAGCAATGATTTATTTGAATACCGATAGGCCCCAGGGGGTACTTACTTATACAGAAGTTATTGGTGTTTTATGCACTATTTTTGGAGTTGATATATTTGAATAGTTTGTAGAAAGTACTGGACTAATCCTTGGTGGCGTATATGCTACGGGATGCCTGATTTATGTGTATTATTGTAGCATTATATTCTATTTACGTCTGAAGTACTTATTGATAGTGAAGCTTATTGTCATGGATCTGGACACTATTTTACAGGGCCTTTGTGCCGATAAGAATGATATACAAGTAATTGGCTTGACAAGCCCAAATGATGGGCATTTGGATAAAGAAAAGATGGATCCAGTTGACAGCTGCAGTCAGTTATTCCATAAACTGGGCAAAAGCATGAGAACACTACGTACGGTTGTATGGTATCTCAGACTATTCGAAGCTTATCAAAGTAAAACTATTACCCCTAGGGGGCTGAGGGTGAAAATACAACCATTGGTGGCTAAGATGGATGAAACATTAATAAAAGAATGGGGCCTAGCCCAACAAAATGCCTCAGTGACATTCGTTCAGGTTTTAACCATTTATTATGAACGAATGATTGATGAGAATATCAGGGAGGTGAAAGTGGTATGTGAGGAACTTATGGACTATGAGGGTCAGCCCCATTGTGTTACATGCCTTAAGCTTACAAAGGACTTATTGAGTTTTGAGAAACAAATGAAGGAGAGAAAGATACGCAAGTTCAACAGAGATATGGGGGAACTACCAGAGGCGGAAACAATTTGAATACCAAAAAAATTTTTAATTTTTGGATACTGATAAATCAGTGGTAGGATCAAAGAGGAAAAGATCAATGTTTATCCTCAAAAAGGCAGGCAGTAATTATAGTAGTTCCTCGGGAGAAGAAGAATCAGCCAAGGACACAGAGGGTCCTAACACACAGGAATAGCCCATCCCTAAGAAACAACGTAGCTTGGACCACCCTTTAGATATGGAAGGCGCAGGGGTGGGAGAAAACACAAGAATAGATACGGTAGAAGGTCTATTACAAACATTAATGACCCAGTAGAGCATGATTATAATATCCATAACGTTTCCTCAGTGGAAATAGATGAACAAAAACATTTACTTAATAAAGGTCTTAGTTATGTTCCTGGTTTCTTTACTGATGAGAATGATATGGTTAATTATGATCTAGACTTTTGCCGTAGACTCAATTTGACTATTTTTGGTACTATGGATTCCTCTCATAGATCTACTGATTTCAGGTTTTTGAAGTTTGAATTTACCCTTTCAGTTAATAAATATGTATCGATATTCCAGCAAGCAGTGCTCAAAGATCTACATTTCAAGTTGTGTCAACCTAGAATTCTTGCCCATAACCTTACAATTGGTGAACGACAGGTCTTTGAGTGAATTAAAAAGCAACAAACGTATTGTCATATTACCGGCTGACAAGGGTGAGGCAGTGGTCATTATGAATATGGATTATCTGGCTGAGGGAAATAGATCACCCTCAACATTATATGCATATGCCTATTGACCCCCCACACTCAATTTTGAGAGCGATATTGATTTGTTTCTCAAACAGGCAGTAGAAGGAGTCCTTAAGGATACAGTCATGCAACACCTGATGGCGAGGGACCCACAGAAACAGATTCTGTATTTACTGCCTAAAATACACAAAAGTCTGGATAAACCTCTGGGTAGGCCTATTCTTTCAGGTATTGGCTCTTTGATGGAGCCATTATCTGCATTTTTAACACAATACTTGAAGCTGTTGTTGAATCTAATAAGAGCTAGGATACAGGATACAACCCAATTTTTGAAAATCATATCATATACACAATTGAAACCAACATGGCTACTTTGTACACTGGATGTGAAGGCTCTTTATACCAATATCCCCCATTGGGCGGGCCTAGAGGCGCTTCAATGTTGGTCAGAGAGGGCCAACATATATCCAGCGGGCTTCAGTACACTTTTGATATGCATGGCCAAACATGTGTTTTTTATTTTCAAGGATAATGTTATTGGCAGACACAAGGCACAGCGATGGGGGCATCATTCGCCCCCATCTATGCTCACCTGTTTGAGATGTCTTGGAAGAACATCTAATGTATAATGATATCCATATTTACCTGAATTAAATGGATATTTGGAGGATATTTTTGGGTGGCTGTTAGTTGGTATGGCAAGCGGACAGGCAATATCTGTTGGAGTTTGTACAATACTTAAATGATAACAAGTGGGGAATAGAAGTCGCATTGAATTGTGAAGTGCAACAAATTAACTTTCTGGATGTTACGATCATAATGAATCCAAATGACACATGTAGAACTTGAGTGTTTAGAAAGTATCCCCAGTACAACCACATGTTATATGCTTCTAGTCTACATCCACAACCTGTCATCTGAAATATACCCAAATCTCAGTTTTTGCGCATGAGAAGAATATGCTCAACACAGGAGGATTACATTTAATTTCATCAAGACCTGATTCACAGGTTCGAGAGTATGGGGTTATAAACAGGATATCCTGTCTGCCAGTAACTGGGCTTCCAAACAAGAGAGAATACATTTGTTGGAATATAAAAATAAAACACAAGAGAATAATTTAGATACCATTAGGGTTGTTCTAACTTATGGGCGTAACATCAATTTGATTAGGGAGGTGCTATCTTAAAAAGTGGACTATACTGATGGCCAATGAGGAATTGTATCAAGCCCTTGGTCCTAAATGCAAATACTCGTTTCGGAGAGGCAAAACTTTGGGATCTTATTTTTCACATTTTAAACATGATTGCACGAGGGGAGCTACCAGTCATCAAATGACTATCACTGGGGATAAATTGTTAGGCTTATTTTCATGTGGACACTACCTTGTGTAAGCATATGCATAAGTCGAAACAGTTCTCCAGTAAAAACACCATTGACGTCTTTGGCATAAATTTTTTTGCAAACTGTGAAAGTGATTTGGGTATTATTTTTGGCTACCTGCACCTGTTCAGCTTTCTACATAGGACAAACCTCTCGTCCCCTATGTATTTGCATGTCTGAACATCTAAGTGATATACATAAAAAAAATGACCATTGCCCTATACAGACACTGCATCTCCAATAGCACTGCCAAATTGTATTTTACTATTATTGACCAAATTCAGGGTCATAGAAGTAACAAACTTGGCTGGCACTCCATTTTAAATAAAAAGGAGAAATACTGGATTATTAAATTAGGGGGGGCTTTTTTCTCTCTGGACTTATATTATGCATTGGAAGTTTATAGGAAGTGACTTAGGAAGGTGGAAGGATTTCTCTATATAAAGGGTTATGTGCTGGTTTTACTGTTATGTTTTTCATCACTGAGGAAGGCAGGTGTGCCGAAACCGGTATGATGCTATGAGTTAACCAGTAAAATATTTGTGTGCTTTTTATGCTTTGGTGCTAGCTGTTTGATTTGAATAATTGCACCCAATAGCACATTACCTTTCATCGGAGAGCAACAGTCTAGCAGACCACTTGAGCAGGTCTGCTGTAGACCATAATGAACAGATGCTAAAATAAAAGTCAATTTTCACCATGATCACAAGGTTGTGAGGTGTGCCAGAATAGACATTATTGCTTCAGAACACCATGTAAACCAAGGTACTGCGTAAGTGCCAAAGACAAGTAGGCCTAGAGGATGGATGCTTTCTCTTTCCCATGGATCAGTCTGTTTCAGTACTCATTCTCTCCTATATACCTCCTCCCCAGGTTACTAATCCAGATCAGGAAAGGAAGAAGGGCGAAAGTTAATCTTGATACCACCCTTTAGACAGAGGTAGCATTGGTTTTACCTCTTGCACAGCACAAGTTCACAAGGACTGTGGCTGCTTCCACAAGAGGTGGACCTCTTGACCCTGAACAAAGGAAACACCATACATCTTAGTTTGACTAACCTGAAGCTGGCAGCTTTCATATGTTACTGATCTTCTCCCGTAGGATTAGTTGTTAAAGAATTGTCTTATCTGTTTTAAAAGGAGCAAGAAAGGCAGGTGGGCGTGCCCAAGGTGGCTGATAGCAGCAACTGGTGACAGCTCTGTGACTAAAAACTTTGCTCTGACAGAAAATGTAATCACAGAAATGACATTTAGAGATAGTTGTTGATTAATTTTATTCATTAATAGCCAGAGAAATTATTTATAACATCAAATTCTTCAAAAACTGTAATTTTCCTGTCAGAATTTCAGCTGCTTGATTACAACAGAAGATACTTCAACATGAGCCACTCAAGAAATGGTACTCAATATTCTTGTTAAAAAAGACATCCAGTCAATAATATCTAGTAGTTATGATGTATAACTTAAAATGGACAAACTGGATACCAAAAAAGATTCAAAAAGAGCAGAAAGAAGATGAGACATTTAGAAATTCTTATAAAACAACAAAGTGCTCGTGTTAGCAGTGTGGAAGATTTAAATTTTAACAACTAAATCTCCTTTTGGTATGACAGTCTTATTCAAATGTTTGAAAAAAAAACACTTTGGGAAGAATTGATAAACCTAAATTTGTTTACAGTCCTGACATGGCAAGTCTCCAAAGGCAGCAAAAGGAGCAATAGCCAAAGGAGATTTATTTGTAAAAGTTCAGGAATAGTTTATTGAGCCACATGTGTAAACTACAAATGTTGCTATGTAGGTAAAACTATTAGAGCCCTATATAAAAGGATTTATGAACATTGGGTAGCAATTAAAAAAGGTGATGTTACTAATGCCCTAGCTAAGCATGCCAGTGAATGCTGCAATTTTAGAAAGTTAACATTTTGTATATTAGATTTTGTAGATCCTTTGTTATTTATTGACATTTTTATTAGTTTTAGAAACAAAGGAGTTAAAATGGCAGGTTGCTTTAAGGGCTGATTATGCTCATGGGCTGAATTGGCTTATTAACATTAAATGTTTGCCAAGGAATAGAATTATTTATTAAGGTTCATCTTATATTTAAATATTCTTGTTTTTTATTGATTATTCATTTGTTTTAAAAACAATGACCACAAATAGAATCCACTAAAATGTTTTAATAAAAAGACAGGTAAGTGCTTTCACAACGCATGTATTTTCCTATAAGAGCGTTAATGAAAGTGTGTTTCTGGCATTTTATTTGTGTATATTAAAGCTGTGTTAATTCAACGGAGGCTTTCCTTCTCTGTAACTTGCGCTCCTACTTATCAGTTATTTGGGTTTTTTTGAGAGCTTTCTGCATACTTCGTGCTTTCACAAATATACTATTTGCTTCATCAGATTGTTTTTATACTGGATATACCTGCTGTGAGCTGCTAGTAGATTTTGTTTGCTTATATACTTGGTGCTTGTACGAATTAGCAGCGTCTTTCAACGTGGAATTTATAATTTTCTATCATTTAATTGTTTTATTGACATTTGATTCTTATTGGTGTTTTTGATAGCTTGTACTGTATAAGTAATGTTTTTTGTAGTGTTATCTGTTTTGAAGAAGTTTGTATTTTAAATGAATGAAGGCGCAAAACTGAATTATTTTGCCCTGCGTGGTCTTTTGAGTTTTTAAGCACTTTTTTTGTTAAAAGCTGTAGTAATGTTTTGTATTGAACTGTTGCTGACATATAATTTGCTTACATATTGCTGAATGTTAATGACTTATTCTGTAGTGTTATTAACTCTAATTGTAAATAATAGGAAAAAGTAAACGTTCGATGTTTGTTACTGATTATAACAGTTTATAATTAAGAACAATGAGAAACTTAGAGGAAATTAGCAGCTACAATGTGCTGTGAGTTGTCATTTTCACATACAGTAATCAAATTCTAATGTCAGGATTTGAAGTTTTGATCAGAACAGTAGCTTACAATGACTTTCAAGGTGGCTGCACATTGAGTAGCAACTTAATTCTAGCTCTCCCAGTGTGAAAACAGAAACTCAGCAAAGAAGGCCAGTAGACTTGTATTCGTGGGGTAAACTTCAGTAACTGGCTAATAAGTGTACTGCCTGTATGCCAGGAAAAAAGAAATGGAGGATCTGGGAAAAAATCCGCTACAAAAAGCGAGGAAAAAACACTGACTGTGGAAAGTTTTACAGCTGTTGAGCAAAAAGCAATGTAATCTCCAGACATGAATTCCAGTAACCTACAGGAAGATATGACAACTGCACACAAACCTGGTTAAAATAAACAACACTGATGGAGTATATCAACACAAACAACAAAAGGTTGAAAAAAATGAAAGGAGCTTTAAACAGATATTCAGATGAGGTGATAAAGCTGCAAAACTCAGAGATCAAAATGAAGAAAAGGCTGGCTGAAAATGAAACTGCTCTGGAAGAGATATTTCAAAAAATAATATAATTAGAGAATAGAGCACATAGGGAAAACCAAGATTTTCAGCTATACCAGAGAAGCTGGAAGTAGCAGACTGTATTAATCTTATGAAAGCACAGATAAGCAACTGAACTGTTATCCCCCAGTAGGAGTTGTTAATTGAAAGGGCATGCTGTTCTGTGCTCCAAACCTGTCTGAGAAACACCCTAGACCTTTAATTGTAAAGATGCAGTCCTACCAGCAGAAAGAGCTGATTTCTGATAAAACTGTGGCAGAAGGACAGTGTAAAAGTGGGAGACAGCAGAGTGTTTCTGGAGAAAGATTACTCGTACACCAGGTAAAAGAGGAGCATATTTATTCCACTATTCATGGAATGTCGGGATGCAGGTGTGAGATTCAAGCTGCTGTACCCAGCTGTCTTCAAGGTATTCTTCCCTGAAGGGGCAACTTCTTTTTTTAATGAACTACATGCTGAGGAGGTAAAGCAAAAGTTTGTCTAACAAAAAAAAGTAAGCTGTGAAACAAGGAGATTCTGCTTCTTGTTTTTCTGGTAATAAAGACCACAGAGACTGTACCTGTGAAGCTTTATCCAATGTTTCAACAGAAAATGTTGGCAAGAAGGAGGGGAGCATGAGAGTTGGCTAGAAGAATCAAGAGTACATTGGAAATGAAGCAGAGACAGGATTTGGGAGATGGAGATGAACAGGAATAAAAGCAGTAACAATGTGGACTTGAAATGCAATAATTATATTTGTGAAGTATGGCAGAAGTAGTTCTGGAAATATTGGACTTTTTCAGAATTTGTTGGGCTTGTGGGGGACTCTAAATAATATGCCCTACTTCATGTCATTAATGTTTGGAAAAGTGCTTTGGGGAGGGGAAGAGGAGGGAGAAAATTAACCGTAAGTAAAGATTTTTTTTCTTAAATCTTATTTTTGTTGCGTTTTTCTTTACACGCTATTACGTAAAGATCTGAAGGTGTTTTCATTTGGTCTTCAACCTGTGGGACACTGATCCGGGACAGATCTGACTTGGCCACATTTCTCCCAGCATCAGATCTGAGCTCCAAGCTCCTCCCCTACACATAATGCCCCTATCTTGGTTTCCTCAGATCTCATTTGCTGCTCTCAAACCTAACGGCATGGTCCAGTACTCCAGGCTTTTTTTTTTGGGTAAGTGACTTGTATTCCTACAGCTATCTTTCACCTTCATTCTTTGTCAATCCCCCCACCTTTCTTGTGCTCAGGTATCGGTTTATATAGTAAAAAAAAAAAAAAAAAAAAGCGCATTCCTGTTTATTTCTGTCATTTTCTAGTGTGTGCGCGTGTGTGACTACTGGTGGGTTTTTCCCTCCTCTATGGCAGAGACACTCAAAACGGGGTTTAGAAGTTGCACAGATTATGGACATAAGCTTTTCTGCGTGGATGGCCACACTTTGTGTGTTTAGGGGTCCATTACCTCAATTCCTCCTGCTCAATCTGTGTGGGGTTCAATCTCCTCACATTGATCGATAAGAGAAATAAACTGATATTTAAGGGCCTCCTTCCACCTCTTACTGCTAAGGCCCAAGTTTCCTCTTCAATTCTGCTATTACCTCTGCCTCTGGGATTCAATCTCCCACCAAGAGCACCGGGGACTGAGAGAAGCACAAGCACCATGATAGGCCGAGGAAATGGTCCCCCAACAGCTCGTCTGCAGAGCCACTGGCTAAATCTCGCCTGGGGCTTAGCTAGAGTTTCCCTGGCTCCGTCCCCCTTCTTCCCAGAGTCAGAAGTGCCTCGGAGCCGTTCACCGGTGATGGCTTCTCCCCACCGCCTATCTAGGCTGGTGTCAGTGGCCTCATCCGTCAGATCCACCCACAGTCTCTCCGAAACTGAGGTGGACAGGATGATGCAGGGATTCATCTGCACTTAGATACAGATGGGAGTCTTGCCTGCCCCCTCTGGGGCTGGGGGCATGCAGTCCACCATCACCATCACTCCTTCTCCGATCTGACCCCGGGTTTTGGAGCCCTTGGGTCCATGGACCCTAGGCGTTGAGGGGTCAACGCCAACAGTATCTGGTACCTCGACGCCTACCATTGCCTTGAGCAGGTCGGCTTCGATAATCTCTGAGCTGTCCCGCTCTGAGTCGGGTCCTAGTTGGTGGTTTTGGCTCTGTTTTTCAGAGCCAGGCCTTCCACTCGAGTCTCTGCACCTGGAGGTTCGGTTACAGCTCTCCTGTTGTTCCTGAGGATTACGGTCCCGATCGTAGTCCCAGATCCAGGGGTTCGTTCTTTTTTTGCCTTCGATGTGGTGGACAGGGTTCTCTTGATCCCATCGAGACCCTTGACAATTTCATCCTCTGAGTCCATCTTGGCTCCCTCTGTGTCTGGTCTGGAGCTCCCATCCTGCCCCCATAGGGCCAGCCTGCTGCCTCTTTGCCCCAGGGAGTTCCCCCATTGGGAACAGCTGGTTGTTTTCGACTACTCCACAAAGACCCTCCCCTCGAGGAGGTTCCTCGAAAACACACATGTAAAACGAGACACTTGGTCTCCTCGCCAGAGTCTCTCATGGAAGATACCAACTTGGAGGAAGGGGAGGGTTTCCCCCAATTACCCCCAGAGGATGTCTCATTTGAAGACATCATGGAGATCCTTCGTCTGCGTGCGGGTGGTCTGCCCAAAAACAAAGCCCTGACGAGTCTGTGTTCCTGGAGGCGTGGTGCAGGGCCCTCTACATCCTGAGTGTCCCCTCTCGTGGATCCCCGGATGAATCTTATTACATTTTAGGTGTAGAAGGAGCCCGACATGGTGGAGCCCATCCCCAAATGCCCTGACAAGATCCTTAGCGCCCCTTCTGATAAACCTCACTGGTCTAAGGGATCCCCTGGCGATGCCATGGTCGTGGCAATGGCCACCAAGAAGGTCACACAGGAGAGCTCCACAGTCCTTCCACCAGACCGAGAGTATAGGACCATGGACCGTTTTGGTAAGCGGGTTTACGCTTCAACGTTCTCTGTACGTGCACTGAGCTACATGGCACATATCAGACTCCAGGGTGACCTGGTTAAGGAGATTGCTGGGTCTGCCCCAGGGTCCATGTCGGAGTAGGAAAAGAAGATTTTTTCCTCCTGGATGGCCACCCTCGCTTCCCATCTCCAATATTTCCATGTGGCTCCCATCTCACGAGACCGAAGGTGCTGCTAGAGCGGCTGGAGCAGGTGTTGCCATCAGGCATCACACCTAACTCCAACTTTGTACCTTTTCAGAGCCCATCAAGGTGTCTTTTATGAGCACCCCATGTGATGGTTCCAGTTTTTTTGGAAAGACTGTGTGACACCTTGGTCCAGAGCAAAAAGGACAGGAAGACCTTGTCTGCCGATGGATTCCGTTTCTCAGCTACGCAGCGATCCTTTTCCAGGAGTCAATGAGAGGCGAAGATGTGGTTCTGAAAGTATCAGGATTATTCCCAGGATGCTCAGGACTCGCCTTCCCCCAGAGGCAGAGGGGAATTTGACAGGCACCGCCCTCATGGCAGAGGGGGTCTGAAGGAACTGTAGGTCTCGGGATTCCTTCCCGGACAGGCCTGCACAGCAGCCCTGAAGGGTTGCCTCGCTGCTCATCTCTGGAGGCAGTTGGGGGTCGACTCTCACTTCACCTAACAGCCTGGGAGTCTGTAACTGACTATCTTTGGGTCTTGCTAATCATGTCCAGAGGATGTTCAGTCCCCTTCCTTCAAGCACCTGTTCCTCTCAAACATCTCCCAGACATCCCATCCATGCAAAGGGAGGATGCAGCACTGAAAATTACCAAGCTGCTTGGAAAAACAAGTCATCCAGCCCATCCCCCAGACCAGTCCGGATTAAACATCTATTCCAGGTTCTTTAGTGCCAAAGAAAACGGGGGACTTGAGGTCAATTCTGGATCTCTCTACCTTGCATCTGTCTATTGCCAAGACAAAATTTTGGATGGTCACACACCAGTCTTTCCTGCCCATCCTGCAGGAGAACGACTGGATGTGCTCAGTAGACCTTCAAGAAGTGTACTATCACATCAAAATGGACAGACGCAGTCTAAGGTTCAGAGTGCTGCCCTTTGGTCTCACCACAGTTCCCAGAGTGTTTACCAAAGTGATGGTTGTGGTAGCAGCTCACCTGCAGCTGCAGGGCTTCCAGGTCTTCCCCTACCTGGATGAATGGCTCTTTTCTGCTCCCGCAAGGCAGGGATTTCCTTGTTCAGACCGCCCACCATTTGGGCATCACCAGTAAATCTCAACAAATCCCTGTTGGAACGTGTTTGCTAGAATGTTCAAGTTCTAGATTTCATTGTAGCCCAGTTAGATACCATTCAGCCCAAGGTTTTTCTGACACCAAACAAACTTCAGTTGCTCAAACATGTCTTGTGCGTCCTCCAAGCTCAGTCTCCCCCAGCAGAATTTGTCTTATGGGCATTGGGTTCATGGCGGCCACTATCACTTTCGTACCAACAGCACGGTTACACATGAGGGTGTTGCAGTGGACTCTAGTGGTCCAGTGCTCATCTCTATCTACTTTTGTCCCATCCTGTTCGTATATCTCGAGCCTGCAGGGATTCGTTTCTCTTGTGGATTGACTCCCCTGGACCTTCTTTGTTGTTGCCCGTTTATTCTTTCCTCCCTGCTGACCACAGACACCTCCCTACTTGGGTGGAGCCGGCATTGCTTGGGAAGGACAGTCCAAGGCACATGGTCTTCCGTGGAGACCCAGTTGCATATCAGTGTCTTGGAGATGAGGGCAGTGCTATTGGCGTTGCAACTCTTCATGCCCATCTTCCCCTAGAGAAGATTGCTATCAAGACCGACAACATGTCTGTAGTCTGGTACTTCAACAAACAGGGGGGAACCAGGTCTTATCCCATTTGCCATGAAGCCATGAGATTGTGGGAGTGGGTGATCTCCACTGGCCGTTTGCTGGTGCAATGCACATTCTGGGGAGGTCCAACATTCTAGTGGACAGGCTGAGCAGGTCTATCATGATGCCTTGAGTGGTCTCTGAACCCTTCAGTAGCAAAACAGATCTTTCTAAAGTGGGGGTCAGCCTTGCTGTGATTTCTTCGCCTCTCCTTCCAACGCGAAGTGCAGCGAGTTCTTTGCTCTGAACCCCTCTCTGGGGGAGTCCCCCAGAGACTCTCTGGTTCATGCTTGACCCTATGGTTTTTTCTATGCATATTCTCCATTTCCCATGATTCCAAAACTCATTCAGAAAGCACAATAGCTGGGGAGCTTCGTCATCCTCACTGCCCCCTTCTGGCCTCGCCAAGTATGGTTCCCTTCTCTGTGGTCTCATGTAGTGTGTCCTCCCTGAATGTTTGACCTGGTTCCAGATCTGATTTCACATCCCTCAGGGATTCCCCATCCAGATGTGGCCAGTCTGAAGCTCATCGCTTGGTTGCTCCAGTTCCCGTCATAGTTAAAACTCTTGTGCTATCTTCTCTGGTTAAGAAGATTTTTGTAGCAGCTTATAAATCTTCCACTAGGAAGGTTTATTTGAGTAAGTGGAAATATTTCTCGATTTGGGCTTCAGGTTGATTTGGATCCCTTCACTGCCCCAGTGCCTGTTGTCTTTGAGTTTCTGGCAGGTATTTTTCAACAGGGTGCCAGCTTTTCTACAGTTAAAGTTCAACTGGTGGCTATTTCTAACTTCCACATAGGGAATAATTCAGCTTTCTGGCCTCTTCTAAACTCTATAAATCCTTTCTGAAGGGTACTTTTCTTCTTAGGCCACCAATCAAGGACCCTGCAACTCCTTGGGACCTTACGTTGGTCCTTCAAGCTTTGGTCTCTTCCCCTTTGAACCCACTGCTTCAGTGGATCTGCAGGTCCTGTCTTTAAGGACAGCTTTTCTGATTGCCATTACTCCAGCTAAAAGTGTCTGAGCTTCAAGTGTTATCGATTAAGCCTCCTTACATGATCTGCCATAAAGACTTGGTACCTTTGCGCACTAATCCTTCCTTTCTTCCAAAAGTGGTCTCAGAATCAAACATTAATCAGGTTATCAATCCCCCTGTTTTCTTTCTGAATTTTCAGAATAAGGGAGAAAATAAATTGAACCTGATTGGATGTGCATAGGCAATTAAATTTTTACTTGCACAAAACTAAGGCCTTTCACAAGTCTGATCAACTTTTCATTTCCTTCTCTGTTTTAGGAAAACCTATATCAAAGGTCACCATTACTCAATGGATTTCTCAGTGTATACTCTAGGCGAATTCAGCCAAAGGATTATGTCCACCAGGTTAAGTCAAGAAGCATTCTTCTAAGTCAGTGGCTACTTCAGCTGCCTTTTGGTCCAGGGTTTCTTTGGATGACATTTGCTCTGCAGCTACCTGGGCATCTTCACGCACTTTCATTTCCCATTACAAGTTGGATCTTCTATCCAAAAGCAGGGCATTCTTTAGCTCCACCGTGCTCTTGAGCATCTTTCCATGAGGGCCTCCCAGGTTTTTAGAAGCTGGGGATTCTGGCCCGCAGGTTGCAGACCAAATGAAAACTTCAGATAAAGACGTTATGTACTCACCATAACATTCCATCTGAATTGTTGGTTTTTGTTTGACTTCAACCTTCCCTCCCTCCTTCTCCCTGCTTTAAATGAGGTGTGTGGTTGACTGGCTGGAAAAAACATGGCCTTTTCGTGGCATATATGATTTGACATACTTCCAGGTTATTGTGCCAAGGGGTAAGGCATTCAGTCAGGTTGAGATGCTATGATAAGTAGCAAACTCGACCCCGAGGGGAGGAAGGAGATGGGGGCATTATGGGTAGGGGAGGAGCTTGGATCCGATGCTGGAGAAATGCGGCCAAGTTGGATCCGTCCCAGGTCTGTGTTCCACATGTTAAAGACAAAAAAAAAAAAAACAACTCCGATGGACCGTTATGGTGAGTATATAACTTCTTTTTTTCTCAGTTATTTTTAAGTGTAATAGGGATTGTAAATGGGTGCTGCTATTGTTTTTTTTTTTCTTTTCTTTCTCCTTCTGTTTTAAGAAATGCATGTACTGCAGTGTAAAAGAAAAAGCCTGGTTAAAACATGACAAGAGAAAATGAACATGCTTTTTCTCATTCTTGCATAGGGGAATGAATGGATTAAGGACCTTAGACTGATTTAGTAACAAGTTTACTAAATATTATGAGGGTTTTTTCTAGCAAATGTGTTTGCTTAGTAACAGTTCTACAGCTGATCTTAATGTTTCCATGGAAACATTCTGACAAAGAGAAACTGGCTACACTGTAGTGGGGAGTGATTTGGCTGAGGAAAAAAAAAGAAAAGAGAAATTGGTTAGGACATAATGTTCTCTGAAAGCAGTCAGGGGTTTTCCCAGCAGGCTTAATTACTAATGGTTAGGGTAGGAGGAGATGAGATAAGAATTGTGATGTATAACCAATCAAAAGGAAAGTGTCCAAGAATAGACTGTATTCCTGTGGAAGTTTGGAAGCTAGGAGGGAAAAAAAACTGAAAGATCGGGAAGGCTTTGTTTAACAGTATTTTAAGAGGAGGAGAAGTACCAACCTCCTGGAAGAAAGCACTAGTAGCTGTAATACCTAAAGAGGGTAAAGATCCATTGGACCCAGCATCATACAGACCCATTTCAATACTAAACCTTGATTATAAAGTGTTCACATATATAATGTTAAAAAGAATGACAAAAGTAATGCCAAAATGGATTGATATGGATCAGTGTGGTTTTGTGAAGAGGAGGCAAGCATTTGACAACATTAACAGAACATTAATGATCTAGAGGGAAGCAGAATATAAGAAAATGTCATTGCTGTTGGTGGGTCTTGATGCAGAGAAAGCATTTGACAGAGCTGGGATTTTGAGCAGGGCAGTGGAAGCATTTGCATTTCTGGAAAAAATTGTAAGCTTGATTAGGTGGATATATGAGGGATTGGAGGCAAAAATTTAAGTGGGTGGGGTCCTCTTCAATAATTTCTGCTTGAGCAGAGGAACCAGGCAAGGCTGTCCTCATTCACCTTATTATTTGCATTATATTTAGAACCATTGGGAAAGAAAATAAGGGGCTCAGAAATTCAAGGACGTAATTGGTATGGTAATCAAGAAAAACTGGCTTCATTTACAGATGATGATATTTTGTAGCTGACAAAACCAGAAAGACATTAGTGTTGTGGAACATTTTGAGACAGTTTCAGATCTTTTTGGGATACAAAATTAATGAAGCTAAAACAAAGGCAGTAGTTGTAAATTATGTACCCACGCATGAACTGGTTCAGGAATACTCATATCTGTGGGGACATGATAAAGTGGAATGTTTAGGAGTATGAATTCAAATGATCCTAGTGTGGCAGCTAAGGATATGTGGGAAGCGATTAAACAAAAAATACAAAAACTGAGTAAGTGGAACCTTTGCTATATGGATAGTAAGACATAAGCAGTTAAAATGTTTTGTCCCTTTAGTCTTGTGCACAGGTCAGGCATATTTTTATCAACCAGAAGAGAAGTTGTGCATAGCAATTAATAAAGAGCTGAAGGACTTTATCTGGGAGGGGAAGACGTCAAGAGTCAAGTGGGATAAGCTGATTCTTCCAGTAGAACAGGACAGATTGGGATTACGGAATTTAAAAGGGTATTTCAGAGCTACACGGTTAAGGCTCCTAGACATAGCACAATCGGAAAAGTATAATTCATAGTGGAAAGGGATGTTGAAGTGGGGAAGCTCAAGAAGCAAGGAGAGACTGGGATTTTGGTTGCAGGACTTTAAGGAGAATAACAATAGTCATGTAGAATATTATATCCATAAAGTAGCAGAAAGTATTCTAAGAAGTAGGCCAACACGGGAATGGAGACAAGGGATTATGCCAGTAGTGATGACTTGATGGCTGCAATTAGGGATATAGACAATAGGCAAGAGGGGGCTGGAATTTATTGGCGAAAACTGGTAAAGGAACCCAAGTTATTGGGAGGAAATAACTTGAGAGGGAAGATGCCAAGAATTTATTTGGACTGCAGGTTAGAGATTGCCTTCCATATCAAGGATGGATATCTGCATATAGGCAAAGGGAAAGAAATAGGGGGATTCTAAACAAAAGACCACTAGTAGAGTTTCTGTAGATTCAAGAACAGAAGTTATAATTAAAAAGGGAATCAGAGGAGGTTAGAAAGGATTGTGAAGAGAGATCAGATAAGCTTTTCAGAAAAAAAAACATGGGGGAATCTATGTACGTCTCCCAAATATGCAACAAAATGTGGAAGATTTATTATTTTTGCTTGGAAATGTTTGCATAGTTAGTTTTGTTCCCAAAGTAGACTCCAGAGAATTTTCCTTGGGTAGATAGCAAATGTTGGAGGTGTGATGGGGAAGGAAGAGGTAATTAGAAACATTTTATAGAAGTCCTATAAGTTGGACTTTTAAGATTTCCTGCGGGATACACTGTTGGAGCTGCTGGGTGGGCAGATTTGTGTGACGAGGAAGATGATTTTTCTGAGCTATAATACAGAATCGGAATTGTCTAGACATGGTAAGGCCTTGCTGTCGCTAATTTTGGTGGCTGCCAAAAAAGCAATTACTAGAAAATAGAAATGAAAATCTAAACCAACTATTTTAGAAGTTGTGAATATATTAACAGGGGTAAAACAACTGAAATTGAAATCTTTAGAAAAAGGTAGGAGCAAACTACTAAGGGAAAAAATGAGAATTGTGGGAACAGTACATGCAGGGGAGGAATGAGGGTTAAAAGAAGGCAGGACCTAAATGAATGAGCTATGTAACGTTTGACTGAAAATGATTGGGTAGATTATAAGTGATATGCATTGTTTGCAGCTGAGTGTGTGTTGTATTTTACTGATTTTATTTTTATTTAACATTTAACTGGGAAAGTCCGAGTAGGACAGAGCCTATTTTCAGCGGAAGCCTGGGAAGAAACCCTCCAGACGCATGTCTTTGGAAGATAGCATGGTTATGTTTTAGATAGTATGGTTTGTGATGTAAAATACTTGCAGCTAGGATTGTCTGTATGGTTTGTTTTGATTTATATAAATGTATGATTGCTTATGTTGTAAGTGGTTAATAAAGATGTTTCTTGCTTAAAAAAGGGGGAGCAGGAATTGATTAATTTATGTAATGTTGCTTAGGTTATATTATACATAGCAATATATGTGAAGCTTAATGTTTCTTAACTTGCTAATACAATTTGATTGCTTTTATATAAAAGTAAATGTGCTTATGTCAGAAGTGATAAATTCAATAAAGGTGTTTTCATAAAACACTAGCTCACAATGGGTGAAAACACATTCAAATAAAAGAAGCAGGAATCTTTATATAGTCAAGATTGCTTTTAATATTAGAGTTAATAAGAAAGGTAAACGTCTTAAGAATAAGATGTATATGTACAAGGAGTTAAATATCTACTATGCAAGATTAGTAAAAAGCAGTATCAGTAAGTTAAGAAATGTATACTTGCAGTGTAATCTCTAATAGCTAATGATTAAATAGCTCTTTACTGGGAGATTTTAGAAATACACGGTACATAGAAGAAGGTAAAATATTAGTGGGCAAATAATACAGAAATATATTTTAATAAACTTCTTATAAGAATGATAAAGGACCAGATTCAATAAAGGGTAGACTAAGTGTACACAGTATGTATTCAAGAACATCTTGTCACATTTTTGTGCTTTCTAGTCACTCAGAAAAATGACACAAAAGTGTACACTTTGTGGTAACTTGAAGCTGCTATGTCTGTGTTGTGTGTTCACTCAGAGCAGTGTACATTTAGTGTAGAAATTATTGAATCCCAAGCATGTATATATTTCATATACCTGCATGTAGCAAAAATGTGAATGTACAAGATCTCGTATAATTTACATTGAAAATCATATAAAAATATTTGAAAATAAAAAGCTGTAGTGAAGCTTGGTCATGTGAACTTTAAAGTTTTTGCATATTGTATCTTATTAGGTTCATTAATATGATTAATAATTTATTACATAATTAAGAGCTGAAATTTTAGATGTGAAGTTGTTCTGTCTCGCCGTTTTGTTCTTACACGTGGGTTCGAAGCCGATCCCTCGGCTCCAGGTCGCCCGCTTTTCAAGCTCAAACTCTCAGAGAAGCTCGAGACCAAGTATATATCCCATGATGCTCTACTGTAAATCCCAGATCTAGTTTGCCGCTGCAACGGATCTACAAGACTCGTCGGAGCAAGCTCGGGCCAGTGTTATTTTTTCAATATTTAGAGAGATTAGAAAAATTTTTTTTTTTTTTTTTTTTTTTTTTAATTAGAGTTTTAGCTAGTATTTAAAAAGAAATAGAGTTAGACTTAGCGTGTAGTTTACAATACTTTGGAGTGTTTTCTTCGGCTGTTTGTCTAGGCTTTCTTAGCTTTGGGCATGACAGGGCTCTGTCAGCTCCTTTGTGTGTGCTTTTATTAGTGGTAGTTGGAATTAGTTTAAAATTAGTTAGATTAGTTAAAATTTAGCTTCTTCTGTAGAGAGTTAAACTGATAAAACAGTTTAATAACTGTTGTTTTAATACTCAAAAGTTCAGGGATCTGAATTTTTATATACATATATAGTTGTATACTTTTTTTCCTCTCTTCAAAAAAATGTCTGAGAAGCAAAAGTCTGGCTTCAAAAGGTGTGTGATCAAAAAATGTCTGTGAAGGACAACCACTCCACCTGTGTGTACTGTTTGGGATCTGTTCATTTGCAGGAAGCGTGCTCTATCTGCCACTCCTTTAGCGCCAGGGTTCTTCTAGAAAGGCGCAGGAAGCTGGTGGATAGGGGACTCCTGAAGCCTGATTTTCAGGCTGCGCTGGACAAGACCGACCTTTGTTCCAAGGCTTCGAAGGGGTCGAAGTCGTCCAAGGGGTCCTCGGAGCCCAAGTCCTTGGCTCCGAGCTCCTCTAGTATGGTTTGATCATCGGCTCCACAGCCCTTGGAGCCATGTCTCGATCCTTTACCTCGGAGCCCAGTTGTGGATTCGGTGTTGGAGACTCCTCAGTCTCCGATTCTTCAGTCGGTGCTGTCTTCGGCTCCTTCAACCCATTCCTCGACCCATCCTTCGAGGTTATCCGATGTGGACCTGGACCCGCGTGGTTAAGAGATTGCTAGAGAACCCGGCCCTGGCCAAAATGCTTTCTGCTTCGAGCCACTCTGCTTCAAAGCGTGAAATTCCAGCCCTACTTTCTTCTCCTCCGAAGCCAATCGAACCCTCGGAGCCGGGGCAGACAGAACCGATGTTGGTAGAACCCTCGGAGCCGAGGTTCGATCCAGCTCCCTCGGCTCTGTTGACCTTGATTTCCTCGGTCCCAACCGGGGAGTCTTGGTGCTGACACTCCCTCACTGGCTCCGGGGTGGAGAGTCTGACCGAGACTTCGGTTCCGACCCTTCCCCTTGGGGCCTTGGCGCAGGTGGGTTCGGCTCTGTCCTCTGGATTGGAGCGCGGGGTCTCGGCTCGGGGAGGGCTGCCGGCTTCTTTGGAGCCGACAGACTTCTCGGACCGGGATTCTGGTGCCTTCGATGCCATGAGGAAGGTCATGTCTTCTAAAACCACTACCTCCTCGGATCTTTCTTCCCCTCCCCCTAAAGGGCCTCGTTCTGTCTCTTCCCCACAGGTCCCTACCAAGCGTCGAGACCCAGAGCCTCAGATATCCCCATTGGGTGGCCCCTCATCTACAGGGACTTCACCGGACGCTCCCACCGATGAAGTACTTAGGAAGAGACTGTGCAAGAGGAGGCACTTGGATTCCCCACTGGAATCCCTGACATCGGATACCGACTTGGAGGAATCAGAAGGGTCCCCACAATCCCCCTCTGAGGATGTCTCATTTGCAGGCATATTGGAGATCTTAAGGCAGAGGGGTGATTGGCAGTCCCTTGCCCCTACTGAGGATGAGTCGGTACTCCTGAAAGCCTTTGGGTCTCAACCATCCACCTCCTGGGTTACTCCTCCCTTCGACGAACTAATGGACCTGGTTACTTGAAGGGCGTGGGAGTCCCCTGATTCAGTGGAACCGGTCCCTCGGAGGCCCAACAAGCTCATTACTTCCCTCGCTGATGAGGCCTTTCTTACCAAGGGAGTCCCGGTTGATGCCATGGTGGTGGCGGCAGCCACCAAGAAAGAGATGTCGGAAACCTCTTCTTCTGTCCATCCTCCTAATAGGGATTCTAGGATGATGGACAGGTATGGGAAACGCATATTTAGTTCTGCGGCATTTTCCATGAGATCGCTAAACTACCCAACCCATTTTACTCGTTCAACTACCTAACCCATTTTACCCGCCTTCAATGAGATCTCCTCAAAGAGCTGGGAGATACTCTACAGGGCAACACAGCTGATGCAGTTTCGGAGAAAGTGACTGCACAACTCAACACCCTCAATTCTATAGTCAACTCATCCATGCGGCTCATTTCTTATGCTGTCGATGGATCGAGTAGGGCGGCAGATTCAGCGATAGCTCTTCGGAGACCGTCCTGGATGCTCCTTTGCTGAAGCCTTCAAGTCTTCCTTCGTCAATACCCCATTCGATGGTTCCACCTTGTTCGAACCTAAAGTTAAGGAGACTCTTACTAGGTGTGAACAAGAAGGAAAGACTCTGTCTGCTGTAGGAGTCCATTTTTCCACTCCAACTAGACCGTACCCCAAAGGGGAATGAAGTGGAAAAATGTGGTTTCGAAAGCCCCAAGGAGCTTTCCAAAACACACCTACGGATACCCCCTCTAGGGGCAGACGAGGGGGTAAAAAAGGGAAGACGCTGTCCAAACGGCAGAGGGGGGTCCACGAAATCAGGGTGACAGAGCAGTTCTCTGGCAAACCCTATCATCATTCCTGAAAGGAAGCCCGGCTGTCCTTCTCTGGAGGCGGTCGGGGGTCGCTTGGTTTATACCCAAACACCTGGCTAAACATTACAACGGATTCTTGGGTAAAAAGCATAATTTCCAGAAGTTACATCCCCTTTTCAAAATGCTCTCCCATGTGTACAAGTATTCCAGACATTCCACCCAGTCTGCGAAAACTTGCAGCCATAGAGATTCAAAACCTGCTAGACAAAAGAGTCATCCAGCCAGTCCCGGCGGACCAGATAGGATCCGGAACTCACTCAAGGTTCTTTTTAGTTCCAAAGAAAATGGGGGACTGGAGGCCCATATTAGACCTCAGCAAACTCAACAGCTTTGTCAAAAAGGAAAAGTTCCGGATGGTCACTCTTCATTCGATACTTCCGTTCCTAGAAACGGGCGATTGGATGTGCTGTATAGATCCCAAGGATGCTTACTACCACATCAAAATGGCCAGATCATCCAGAGATCACTTGCGTTTCCGGCTGGGGCCAGTCATTACCAATTCAGAGCCTGCTCTTTGGTCTCACCACAGCCCCCAGAGTGTTCACCAAATGTATGGCAGCAGTCACGGCTCACCTGAGACGTTTAGGATTCCGGGTGTTTACATATCTGGACAACTGGCTCCTCACCGCCACCTCCAGGCATCAACTAATTCAGGCAAGAGTCTACACTATCACCCTGTGTTCCCAGTTGGGCATAACATTAAACTTAGAAAAATTTGCGTTATTGCCCTCACAGCGTATTACCGTTATAGGAGCAGAGCTAGACACTATCAATTCAAGAATCAGGTTGCCTCAAACAAGAATCTTATCTCTAAAAAATCAATTGTCCAGTCTGTTGACCCAAAACAAAGCTCCTGCATCCCAGATACTGAAGCTATTAGGCACAATGGCAGCCACGCTAATAGCAGTCCTGTTGGGATGCATGCACATGTGCATATTCCCGTGGTTACTCTTCACACAGTGGTCTTACCAACAACTGCCCATGTCGCATGAGATTCTGTTAACAAATCTTTGCAAGAAGGATCTCAATTGGTGGCTGAACAGCGACCAGATAGTATTCGGACGTCCCCTTGTTCTTCCCCAACCCACAGCCACAGTGACCATGGATGCTTCCGTGATAGGGTGAGGGGTTGCTATTTCAAGGAAAGACTGTCCAAGGTACTTGGTCAAGCATGGAATTGCATTTGCACATAAATGTCCTGGAGCGGAGAGTGGTGTTCCTGGCATTGCAACACTTTCACGACTGTCTTCCTCCAGGGACAATTGCAATTCAGACGGACATGTCAGTATCCCTTATGCCAAGAGGCCCTAAAAATTTGGCAGTGGGCTGTATCCACCAGACGCTTTCTAATAGCAACGCACATCCTGGGGTTATCCAACGTGATAGCGGACAAATTGAGCAGGGCCATCCTGTTGCCTCACGAGTGGTCCCTCAAACAACAGGTGGCAGACAAGATTTTCCGCAGGTGGGGCCAGCCTTGCTGTGATCTGTTTGCATCTCCGATGAATGCAAAATGCAGCAGCTACTTTGCCCTTTATCGCCCACCGGGGAGCAACCCGAGGGACGCGCTTGTACTCGATTGGCCCCCGAGCCTCCTGTATGCCTTCCCGCCAATTCCCCTAATTCCCAAATTCATTCAGAAAGCCAAAAGTCTGGGAAGGACTGTTATTCTGATAGCCCCGTCTTGGCCTTGTCAGATTTGGTTCCCCTTCCTACAGAAGTATTGAGTAGAAGAACCATGGATTCTGGACCCAGTGCCAGACCTTCTGACTCATTCGTTGGGAGTTCTTCACCCCTCCCTCATCTCCCTAAAACTGACAGCTTGGCTGCTCCAATTCCCATATTAGCCAGGTCTCAAGATTGGTCTCCCGCTGTCCAACATACTATAGTTTCTTCTCATAAACTGTCATCCAGGAAGCTATATAATAGCAAATGGAAACGATTTGTTCACTGGGCTTCTCACCATGACGTTGACCCATATGTTGCGCCTATTCATACCATATTAGAATTTTTGTCTTCCTTGTTCTTTGATGGCGCAGCAGCTGCCACCATAAGGGTTCAATTGGCTGCCATTTCCAACTTTCATGTAGGGTTTAATGTGTCTAACATCATGTTCCACAGACTATGTAAGGCTTTTTTGAAAGGTACCTACCATCTCAGACCACCTATCAGACACCCTGTCTCTCCCTGGAATTTGAATCTTGTTTTATCCCAATTGATGCTTGCCCCCTTCGAACCCGTGTCATCTTGTGATTTGAAGTTTCTGTCTTGGAAAACAATATTTCTGGTAGCCATTACATCTGCACGTAGGGTCTCTGAACTCCAAGCCTTAACTTCCAAGCCCCCATATTTGATCTTCCACCCTGAAAGGGTGTCCCTCAGGACAAATCCTACATTTCTTCCTAAGGTCTGTTCAGAAACTAACTTAAATCAGCCCATTGAGCTCCCAACCTTTTTTTAGACACCATACCAACAGACTGGAATATATGTTACACAAGCTTGATGTTCACAGGCAATTGAGATTCTACTTGGACAGAACGAGACTTCAGACAATCTGATCAACTCTGTCTCTTACGCAGAGAACAAGAAAGGTTCTGCGGTATCAAAAATCACATTATCTAAGTGGCTTTCTGATTGCATTAAATTCATTTATTCATCCACTAACCAGCCATTACCGACTAACGTCAAAGCCCATTCTACCCGGGCTGTTTCTATGTCACTAGCTCATGCAGCTCGTTTACCCTTGGATATGATCTGTGCAGCTGCTACTTGGTCCAAACCTCACACGTTTATCACTCATTACAAAGTGGACAGGGCTTCCTTTGGTTCCACTGTGCTCAAATGATTTTTGAATATTTTGATATTTACCATATTAAGAATGTTACACAATTTTGAAATACACTTGTACTTTTAAAATTAATTTATAGTTTTTGTTTTATAACGTGTATATCTTTTAGCAAGATGAATATATATATATATATATATATATATATATATATGTGTGTGTGTGCACTGATTTTCTTTTTTTATAATAGTTTAGTATGATTAGCTGCAAGTTTACCGATATCTTTGTCTTCAGGTCCCACTTTGTTCTACTTATTTAGAGGTTTAGTTATAATGTTGAATAAGTGCATAATTTAGGAATATTTAATGGATAGTTTATACTACTGTTAAATAGTTGTATAGTACACTATTTGTTGGATTATTTAATATTTGTGATTACTGCATAAAAAATGTAATAGTCATCTATAAATGGGAGAATAGTTTTAAATGGCAAAAGGTATCCCTGAATTAATAGTGTATTTGTAAATTAAATATTTTGTAAGTCACAGTAGCTTTTGGCTAGTTTTTTGATGAATGTTTAGGTACTGGTAGGTAGAGAGATAGTATACTATTTTCTCTATTCGATAAGCAATCTAGGAATTTGGTATCTGTGGTAGGTTGTGTTTTATTAGTAATAAAGTTACAGTCGTAGACTTGTTTTTGTTATACGTTTTGCTAACTTATTTTGTAGAAAGGAAGAATTCGACAAAAATGTGAAATCTTAAGGTACTGTTGGAGGAATGCATTAAAGTTTTATATACAGCAAATATGGTGGATAAATGTATATTTTTCTAGTAAAAGGAATCTTTAAATACACAGTGTAGATTTACTTTATTTTTTTTTGTTTTTTATACTCTATTGTTGTAGATGGATTAAATAATGGCAACAAAAGGAAATCATTAATGTGGTATCTAAAATTAAATAATTTAAAGGAGACCGCATATTCTTGCAAGAGGCTCACCTGATACCCAGTATTTAAGGGTTTATATCATAACCGCAAAACCGCACAACATCAAACAGCATTACATCAAAACCAAAACCTCAAATGACAAGATCGAAGCCGTGGAACATCGAATTCTTACCCAGGGCAAGAATTCGGTGGACTGTTCTGCAGCTTCGCTATTTCCTCCACTGTGGTGCGATCTCGGAATTGGTATATTTAAGTAGGGGGGGTGTGTGGGGGGGCATAGCACCCCCCCCCCACACACACACACACATTAGACATAGTTTTTGGTGTGCTTGTATTGTGTGTGTTTCTCGGAACAGCAGATTTTTTCCCTGGGAAAAAAAATGTTGTTCTGAGCTTTCGTTGTTATCACATTTCGAAGTTCCAAGTTCAAACTTAAGGTGTTTGATATTTTGGAAGTTTGATTATGTGATATAAACCTGTATTTAAGTAGCTTGGGTTACAAAATGATATCTGTGTCTTTTAACAAAAGAGGAGAGAAACAGCTGTACTTTGGAGAACATCTATTGTAATGCCTAAGGCCCATGTACTCCATTAATGAACCCAAAAGAATGTATACATTTGTGAGAGTTAAATGTAATGACAAGCTTTATACACTAGCTTATTTTAATGGATCCTTGGAATAGGTGTTAGAGTGGCTAAAGATCACCTAAATTTACTAAGAAGTCATTGGAGAGGTAGTTTAATACTGGCAGGGGATTTTAATTGCACATCTAATAAAGAGGATAAAAGTGAACAGAAGAGAGCTAAAAGTCTGGTGTAAACTAAAGCACTAAACAGATAAGTAATAATTTAGTTGATTTACTAGTAAAAGCAGAAGGTAAGTCATTGTTTACTCAGTATTCTTATGCACATGGGAGGCAGACTAGAATTAATAGGATTTATGCCTCTACAGATTTACCTAATAAGTGAATTATTTTAATCTGATGGTAATACACTAAGTATTAATATATTAATAGATAAAAGGCAATTTCAGATTTATAGAATATCCGTAAATGCAGTTGAGTTATCATAGGGAACAAATCAATATTTTTTTAATCTTTGGTAATCAGGTTAGTAAAGTCATACTATGGGACTCCTCAAAATGCATATAAAAGAAATGGAAGATGGGCTAGTAGTAAATGAATAACCATAATTAGATATGCAAGGTAAAATACACAAAGCAAGCTTTGAACACCAACCAGAAAATAATGCTGAAGTCATTAAAAAATTGACAAATCATCAAAAGTTTTAACCCATAAAGTGGAGATAATTTTAGAAAAAATAGTTGTGATGAAATAGACTTTGGTGATGGTGCTGCGGTAGCGTTGTTGCCTCATAGCAAGACGTTGTCCCGTTAGATTCTCAGCTAGAGCGTCTTGTGTGTGGAGGCATACGTGAATGGGACGTGCCTTCGTTGAAGGTTGTGCGCCAGGGCTGGTAACATATGCAAGGTAAAATATGACTATAAATCCACTACCAATCATTAGCGGATCGGAGTTCCGCTGTGAAGACCCCTAACCGGGAAAAGCCGAAAGACACAAACAAACACAGTTATGTGATGACTTCAAAAAAATCTACATGGCTTAGCTAATAGAAGTAAGATGTTAAGCAAAAAGGCAGAAATCAGTATCCAAAATCATCACAGTAATAAACTTACTTCAGACATAGAGGAAATGCTTAATATTTTTAAAAATTCCATGAAGATCTTAATAAAGATAAAAATACTGATGATTACAAAATTGACAAGTATTTAAAGAAAAATGTTACTAATAAACTTAATGACCAACAAATATATCTGTCGAATAAGCCTTTTACTATAGTAGAAGTTAAAGAAACTTTAAAAAGGGGAAAAATAGTAAAGCTCCAGGGGTAGGTGTTTTAAGGATGAGATTATGTAGTCTGCGTCGTTAAATATTTTAGAATTACTTAGTGACGTTTTTCAGGATAATTGAGAGTGACAAAATAGTTCCTCTAAAATTTTCTGTAATCTCACCTATAGTTAAACAAGGAAAGGACAATAACTTGGTTTCCTCATATAGACCTATTTTATTATGAAATGTAGACTGTAAAACATTTACTTCACAACAGGATTAAGAGATATAGATTAATAAATATCAAACAGGATTTATAGTCAGTGGATTAATGTATGGTAGTATAAAAAAGGTAGTAACTATCTTAGATTTAGCAAAAGAAATGAACAAGAAATTGGCCTTAACTAGCTTAGATTGCAAGAAAGCTTTTGATTTTGTAGTTTGGAATTACTTGTTTAAAACTTACAAGCATTTGCGTTCCATGAACAGTGTACTGGAATATTACAAAACATGTATAGGGACTCCAGAGCATATGTTAAAATTGGATCATACATCTCTCAAGGATTCACTTTAAAGAAAGGCACAAAACAAGGGTGTCCCAAGTTCCCTGTACTATTTGCATTAGTTATTGAACTCTTAGCTAATAGTATAAGAAGCACTGAAAAAAAGTGATGGATTCTCAATTATCAAGGATTCAGTCTAAAACTCTTTTTCCAGATGATATTTTACTACGTATAGGAGATTTAAATTACTCAACTGAAGAAGTAGATGAGAAAAATAAAGTTTCAAGAAGTATCCCTGCTGAAATTTAATAATACAAACAGTGTTAATATAAATATAATTGGGGAGGAAAAGAACTAACCTATTGAGGAAAAAGCTAAATCTATGCAAACTGTTCTGCAGCTACTGCCACCCAGATTTAGTAGGCATTGGCCTTCAAAGAATTTGCACTTTCCAGCCTCTTCCAGGCCTTCAGTCCAAACCCAGGAACAGCAGACCACCTAGGTTACAGTCTCAGGCTACGCACAGGCCTAAACAGTGGGGTGCTCCAACTTCCAAAGCAGGGAGTAGTAAGACACCCCCCTATGGGAAAATGGCACATTGACTTAACCTTAACCCTCCCAAGCCCTGCTCAGCTGCCTGCTCCCTTGGGAGGAAAGCATGCCCTACATGCAAAAAACTTGGAACTCATTACCCAGGACAAATGGGTTTTGAATATAATTTCCCAAGGATACAGATTCCACTTCACACCCTACCAACCCAAACGGTTGACCAGACCCTACCCCCAAATCAGTGAGCAGAGACTCAACAGCAGGTTCTGTCTCTTCTAAGCATCAGGGCTATTCAACTTGTCCCAGCAGAAGAAAAGGGACAAGGTTTTTATTCAAGACTTTTCCTGGTACCCAGCAAAGACAGCTCCTGATGTCCTATCTTGGACCTCTCTATTCTAAACACTTTTTGGTAATCCCAAAATTCAAGATGCTAACACTTCAACAGCTGCTTCCTATGCTAGGCAAAGATGCCTGGTTGGCAACCTTTGACTTAAAGGAAGTTTACCTGCACATTCCAATAAGGGAATCTTGCAGGAAATACCTACGCTTCAGGGCAGGTTCCATGCGCCATCAGTTCTCTGTACTTCCATTTGGCTTATCTACTGCGCTCAGGGTATTTGCAAAGTGCCTAGCTCCAGCCATTGCATTTTGCTGGCAGAGAAATATTCATATATACCCATACTTGGACGATTGTCTGATTCAGACAGAAAGCCAGGAATTGCTATTAAACCATCTGGCATTCGTAAAGAAACCTCCAGACTCACTGGGGTACACCATAAATGAAAAGAAATCTCACCTAGTACCCTGGCAACAAATTGTATTCCTGGGAGCAAGCTTGAATACAACTTCACAGATGGCTTTCCTTACTCCAGAGAAACAAGTTTATTTGACAACCTACTTCAAACTACTGGCCACAAAGACCCAGCTATCTGCAAGGAAAATCCTGCAAGCCCAGGGGTTCATGACCTCTTGCATTCTACTAATTCCATATGCAAGACTGCATATGAGGAAACTACAGTGGTACCTAAAAAGCCTATGGTGTCAACATTCTCAAGACCTGGAATCAATGATTCCTATCATTCCTTCTATAGACAGAGTTCCTTTGGTGGGCTGAGGCCTACTACCACAATAAAGGGGCTCCCTTTCACTCTACCCCCTGCTACCCAAACCCTAACAGATGCATCAGACTATGCATGGGGAGCTCACTTGGCAGGGCGGTGCATTCAGGGCAAATGGAACCCGAGACAGATGCACCTGCATATCACCCAAAAATAAATATTAGCTGTACAGAATTCCCTGACAGCCTTCAAGTACCAAATTCGTCCAGGACAGTTATTGGTAAAGACTGACAAAATCACAGTTATGTGGTACATAAACAAGCAGGGGGGAACCCACTTGTACCCTCTCTGCAGATTAGCCATGGCTCTGTGGAACACAGCCTTGAGCTACCAAGTGCACCTGCAAGCTCAATTCACTGGCAGACGACCAAGCAGAAATCTCATGGATCCACACGAGTGGAAACTGGAACCAAAAATATTCAACCCCTTGGGAAATAAATGGGGGAATCCATTGATAGACCCGTTTGCCTCCCCTCAGAACTATCAATTGGATAAATTCTGCACAAGGACTTCCCACAGTCAAGCTTGGAAAGTGGATGCCCTGTCCTTTACCTAGGAAAGCCTCTCAGTTTATGCCTTTTCCCCTCTGCCCTTCCTCTCGAAAGTTCTGCTAAAGAACAGGGCAAACCAAGGACAATACTGATTGCACCAGATTGGCCACACCAGCGCTGTTAGCCCCTCTTGCGCAGTATGACACTGCTGGAACCATGGCACCTGCCTCAAACCCCTTCCCTGCTGTCCCAGCAGGAGGGCCAGATTCTGCACCCTCAGCTTCAAACCCTGAACCTTGCAGCATGGCTAATTCCTTGAGCTCTCCAATAGCACCCCTCAGTAAGCAGGTGCTAGATGTCATTCTGGATGCAAGGAGGCCTAGTACTAGAAAATCGTATGCTGAAAAGTGGAAAAGATACTGTTCCTGGAGCCAGACTCAGGGGGTGGGCTCAACGGTGCCCAGCTTACTGCATATTCTTCAGTACTTAACAGAAATGCTCCACAAGAGCCTTTCCTTCTTGTCAATTAAAATTCATGCCTCTGCCATTTCAGCAACTTATAATACTGAACCACCCCTCTTCTCTCACCCCCTGCTAAAGCAATTCCTCAGAGAGGCCAAAAATTTAAGACACCCCCCCCCCCCAGGAGAGCCCCTACTCCTGCCTAGGACCTTAACTTTGTATTGGAAAAGCTCACTCTCCCTCTTTTTGAGCCAGCTGCAACTGCAGAGTTGAAATTCCTTTCTTGGAAAACAGCCTTCCTTCTAGCCATCACTTCAGCAATTAGAGTGTCTGAATTACAGGCCTTCATGGCAGTGGAGCCCTTCATCATCTTCCATGCAGACAGGGTGTCCCTCAGGACCAATCCTTCCTTTATGCCCAAGGTGGTGTCTAGTGCGGCCCTTAATCTGTCCATTCAATTGCCTACTTTTTTCTCGAATCCACAAAACAAAGGAGAACGAATACTGCACTCTTTGGATTGCACAGGTAACCTAGATATTATTTGGACAGGACTAAGCCTCTCAGGAACAGCTGCTAGCTGGCTTTGCTGCAGGGGCAGATGGGAACGCCATTTCAAAGCAAACCATTTCTAAGTGGATAGCCCATTGCATTCATTTCTACTGTAAGCACCATGGAAGACCTACCCCACAGGGGATAAGATCACATTCCACCAGGGCTGCATCTACCTCTACAGCCTTTCTTCGAGGTGTCCCTACCAGGGACATCCTAGAAGCTGCTACCTGGAGCCCTGTACATACCTTCACCAAGCATTACCACATGCCTATTTTTTCTAAATCCAGAGCTGGTTTTGCCGCTGCAGTCGTGCAGGGCTTAATAGCTGGTCCTAATGCTCTCTAACTTCCTCCTCCCTTCCTTAGCTTTGGGAATCGACCCAAATGTAATGACTGCAACAGTGAAACACGAAGATCATAGTACAGTTGTGTACACTTACCATAAATGTAGATGTTCGAGTGTATTCACTGTTGCAGTCCTGGTTACCCTCCCTCCAGCCCCCTGACTTCTCTTGGCTCTACCTGTCCTTCTTGTTTGGTGTATTTAAGCTTTCTGGTGCATTTGCTTTTTGAATGAGGTGTAACCACATCTAATTGCTTCCCATTATGGGGGCACCTGACATCTGGGGCAAGAAAAACTGATGTAATGGCGTCGGCTGCATGTTTTATACCCCTGACGTCATGGAAGAAGAGACAGCATCTAACGCAGGGATCCAAGACTCGTATTCAGGCCGGCCGAGGGCTACCTGCAGGCGGATAACCCAAATGTAATGACTGCAGCAGTGAATACACTCGAACATCTACATTTATGTAAGTGTACACAACTGTACTTTTTATTTACAGTCAAGAAGTTGAAGCTGTGTGCTCTTCAATTATTCATTACTTGTTTAGCTGGAGTATTTGTTGCCACTTGGTTGTTAATATCATACAAGTGTTTTCTTATCCTTTATTTAAATTTCCTGTTTTTCCTATATAGAATGCTTTGCATACCTAGCCATATGCAAAGTAGACCACATACTTGGTCTCACATGTGCCCTTAATTTTAAAAGCGAAAGCTATTTGAAAATCTGGATGCTCGAACTTCCCTGTCGTATGAATGAATTTACAGTAAATGCATTTATGACAGGGCATAGTGACTCTTGGATCCCATCATTCCTAAGTATAGCTTCACCTCTCAGGTAGCATAGCATTCTTTTTATATTTCTCATATTCTTAAAAAGAAATTTTGTGTTAGATCCTACTACCTCCTTAATGTCTTGGTCTGCTATTAAAACTGGCCAAAACTTCTTGTAAACCTCTAACACTGGTCTAACATTGCTTGCATAGAACACTGGCATTCTAACTATACTTCTGTTTCTATCCATCATGTTTGTTTTTTTCCACACACATTTTCTGAAAAATATGGTCTACCTTCTGTACCTCTAAGTCCTTGCACCCGCACCAAAATAGTAGAAACTCAACTTTCATTACAACCCCTATCTGCCAAACTTTTCTGTAGTTGTAACTCCTGTTTAAAACTCCCACTCTCAACGCTCAATCTTGATCCTCTTATCCCCAGCGCTTTTACTGTATTAAATATATGTGGGGATGCATATTCATGTCTAATAAACCATTTCTGTAGCAGTACTTTCAATGACCCTTAGTATAAACACTTGCATCTGTGTTTAACCTTTACTTCTAAGAAATCTATCTCCTCCTTTGAATAGTTCATAGTGAACTTTAAAAATGACACAGAATTATTTATAAACTCAGAGTAATTTTAATTCATTTAAAGTGCCTACCCATACCATAAAAAGATAATTCACAAAACTTCTGTAAAAACCTATATATTGTTTAAATGGTCCATTTAAAATAAACTCTTCCTCCCAAACTGCCATCATGATATTGGCATAGCTGTTGGCACACGAGAGGTGCCCATAGCTACGCCATACTTCTGTAAATATATTTGACTGTCATAAATAAACACTTTTTTTCTAACACTGTCTCCATCAGGAGGCACAGTATATCTATGGTTTTATTGTCATATTTTGATGAGCTCTTCAAATATTGCTGCAGCATCAATACTCCACTATCATTAGGAATTTTTGTAAAGAGGGATAGAACATCAATTGTTACTAAAAAACGTTTCCATATTTACTTTATCCTTAAATGTATACAAATCCTTAATAAACTGCTTAGAGTCCCTTCGAACTACTGAATTATTGTCCAAAAGTGGCCTAAATTTATTCTCTAAGAAAATTGAAATTGGTTCTCTGCACTAACCCCTCCCTGAGACACTAGGCCTCAATGGGGGGTGCACAGGATCCTTATGTATTTTCTGTACCCCTTGTATTGTTATTATTGGTTCATTAATAGTAAAACAATCAAACATATCATGCTCTATGCTTCTTGTCATCGAACACTCATTCATAATGCTGTAAATTCTAATGACCACTGCACAGACATCATTTTGATTGATTTTTGTATACACGTCATCATTACTAAGCATTTGATTCATTGTTAAATAGTAGTAACGGTCCATGATAACTATGGGTCCAAACTTCTCCGCTGAGTGTATCATTATAGTGTCATCATTTTGCAAACTTTTTCAAAGCTTTCTTTTTCTCTACCTAAGTTCAAAAATCTTTTGCCATTTCTTTGTGCATCAGCATTATAAACCATTTTGCATAGTTCTTCCATACACAACTTTTCATAAACCATTAAAGCAGGATGATTTACGGGCATGAATGTACTTCGTATCCTCTGTCCTGGCCACTACTAGCATTATTTCAGTACATCAGTTTTTAACATTACTGTTCTAAGAAAGCATTTCATGTCTATAATAAAATCATTTACCTCCGCCTCACTCTCTGGTATAAAAGAGAGTCCCTTTTCAAGTATAGACTTTTTTGCTGCATTTAATTGTCTATTGGACGTATTCAAAATCAGCAAGTCCCTTGACTCGACCACATCTTTTTCAGGGTGTGAGTTGTATTCAGGTCCACCTCCTGCTTCCTCTTCAAACGTGTACGACTCCTCAATCTTTGTCTGTTCCGGGTCTTGTTCACGATGGGTAAAGAATATTGGTGAAAGCCTGACTCCTTCTCATCTTCGTTTGCTGATTTCTGGCTTTCACTAGTGGTCTTTGATGGTCCCTTAATCATTGGTACACTGGCAGGTACTGATACACCACTGAGGGGTCGATGTGTTGTCCTTCTTTCTCCCATTAAATATTCTGCACTCCCCTCTGATACATTTGTTGATTTATTCTCATGCCCTACTCCACATAAGTCAGAGTTGTCATCTGTTTTCTCCATATTTGACGTTATTCCTTTGCCGACCCATGCCTCCAGTAGGTGTTATCGCTGTTCCAGCCCTCTCATTGGCTGATTTCCTATTATATTTCTATACTTTTTTTTTTTTTTTAAATGCTAGGAGTCTAAACATGAAACTTTACTCATTGTAAGCATTTTTAAGCCTGGAAGATGCTGACATTTGTGCAGTCACAGAAACCTGGTTTAAAGCTGCATAGAGCACCCCAGCCTTACCTGGTTACTCATCCGATCATACATTCAGACCACAAAGTGTAGGCAGCAAAGCTAAAGGAGGTGGAGTTTCAGTATATATTAAAGACACATGCACATCCAGGCTGGTCCAACAGTATGACGCACAGGAGACACTCCAGGTGCAGTTAACCATTGACAGGACCCCTATTCAAATCATAGGCCCCCAAATTTGACACAGTGCCCACTCCACCTGTCTGGACCTCTTCGAATTTATCAAGATTCAACCCTTTCCCTGATCCTGGGTGACTTTAATTACCCAACCATGGATTGGAAAACCTACTCCTGCTAGAACACAATTGCCCAGAGATTCCTAAATTTTATCAATGCAAATGCCTAAGAACAGCTAGTCTATATCCCCAAAAGAGGTGATATCTTGGACTTGGTATTAACCAACATGAGTAACCACTGCTGCCCCCATTCAGTATCATCCTCCCTGGTAAGACAAGTGTCACCATCTCCCCTGACCCTGCGCTAGCTAGGGTCAAACAAAAACATTTCTCCAAAGCTGATTACAACCTCCTGAGGGATGGTGTAAACAGCTTCACAGCCCCCTCCCCCTCTGTACAAAACTATACCTAAGCACTGTATGAGCATTTACATAGATGCATGGAATCAGGAGTACCCGACAGGACAAAGTCATCCTGTGCAAGGAAGAGTAAATCTGTCTGGTGGACATCTGCAATAAATAAACTATATAACTATAAACTATAAGACTCTTTCCACAAAGGGCAAACGTCCAGTCTGGTGGACCCCAGCCATTAACAAACTTTACAATAAGAGGAGAAAGCTATTACATGATAGAACAAAATCCATAAAAGGGAAGTCACCCCTGATCATTATTAGTAAAAAAATACGAGCACTCATAAAATCAACTAAGGCCAATTTTGAGAGAAAAATTGCCATGGATTCAAAGGACAATCATAAGGCCTTTTTCAGCTATGTTAGGAACCTGGGTGGAAACTCACAGATATGCTCAGAATTAGTCCAAAATGATACAAAAATCACTGAACCCACAGACATTGCCAACATACTGGCAGACAGGTTCAGTGCAAACTTCACCCCCCTCTCCCCCCCTAAAGGAGAGATAACTATCCCAGCCGAGTGTAGCCTCCAAGACATCTCAAATGCACAGGTGAAAGCTGCTTTCTCTAAAGCTAAAAACACAGCATCAATGGGACCGGATGGTGTCCCCGGCTGTGTGCTACACGAGCTAAATGAGGAATTAAACCCGCACATAAGGCAGCTGTTTAATCTCAGCCTTACCACAGGATACGTGCCCAAGGAGTGGCGTACGGCAACTGTGGTCCCACTCCACAAAGGTGGCGCCTCTACGGACCCTGGTAATTACCACCCCATAAGCTTAACAAGTCTAGTCTGCAAAGCTATGGAGAGGGTCATAATGGAGCTCATAAACAAAGATATAGGGGACTTGCAGACATTGGACCCGACCCAGTTTGGCTTTGTCAAGGGAAGATCATGCCTTTTGAACTTGGTCGACTTCTTCGAAATAGTCACCAAGGCCATTGATGAGGGAAAGGCAGTCCATACAGCCTACCTTGACCTTGCAAGGCTTTACACAATACCCCACTCGGTATTGTAGAAAAACTTACCAGCTTAAATGTAAACCCATATGTCACAAGATGGGTTGCAAACTGGCTTAAGGACAGAACCCACAAGGTTAGAGTTGCTGGCGCTGTGTCAGACTCCAAGCCGGTCACAAGTGGTGTCCCACAGGGCTCGGTCCTTGGCCCCCTATTGTTTGGCATCTACTTCTCAGAAGTACAGGCCAACATGGGAGGACTTTGGCTGACAAAGTTTGCAGATGACTGCAAACTGGGCGCCATAGTGGAAAGTGCATCGGACACGGATATCCTTCAGAAGGGACTCACTGAAACAGATAGCTGGTGCCAGATCCATGGCCTGAAGTTAAACGCCAAAAAATGTATAGTCATACCCTTCGGGAAAAACAAGGTAACCCCAAGCTACTATATAGGTGGCAATCCACTAAGCACAGAAGAGGTTATCAGGGACCTGGGGACCCAGGTTGACAGTGGCCTTTCTTTTGACACTCACATTGCTAAAGTGGTTAGAAAGACCTTCTACATTGCCCACCTGATCATGAAGGGATTCACATTCAGATCTAGTGAGGTCATTGTTCCCCTGTACTCTTCACTTATCAGACCAATGATCGAGTACAATGCCCCATTCGGGATGTATCTCACCCGACATCTGCAGCAATTGGAGAGACCCCAAAAGTTCCTCACCAAAAGGATAAAGGACTCCAAAATCTGTCATATGCTGCCAGATTGAAGAAACTCCAGCTCTATTCAGTCGCATACCGTCTGCTCAGAGGTGACATGTGCCTGACATACAAGGCCATGTCCAACCCGGAATTAATGGACATGCTCCACCTCAAAAATCCAAATCCACCAAAACCACTAGAGCAAGCGACTTAAACCTTAGCACGGATATAAATAGGACGTGCTGGAGGGATAGATTTATCACTCAGAGACTCCCTATGCTGTGGAATAAAATCCCGGTCCATGTGAGGCAGAGCACCTCGCTGACTCTGTTCAAGAGAAATCTAGACCTGTGGATGGGAGATCGTAGGTTTACCCCGGGAATCATCTCTGGGTCACTGCTGGACAGAGGCACAACAAACTAATGGGCACAGTATTTTTTCATATAAGGGGTGGCGTAAGCCACAATAATTTGGGCTAGGCTTATAAATGCCTTAGGGCAGATAGCCTAGTATAAACCTATGAACCTATAACAAAATGAAAAAAAGTGCTGTCCAGGACTAAGAAAGGGCAGGTGCCCAATTGGAAGCAATATCTCCTTAGCCTGAACAAGCAAATAAGAGCACTAGTGAAATCCTCTAGGGTCAACTTTGAGTCCAAATTGGCCACATCTACTAGAGACAATCATAAGGCCTTCACATATGTCTGCAATCTCAAAGGAAGCACCCAGATCTGTTCAGAACTGGTGGTCAAGGACACCACTTTTTTCACAAATGCTGTAGATATAGCCAACCTACTGGCTGATGGATTCAGCGAAAACGTCACCCTTCTGTTCCCCCATCAGTAAATCAGGACATCCTTAGTACCTGCCCCCCACCCCTTAATTCTAGGGAACGGTTCATCAGTGCCCTTACAAAGGTAAAAAAATACAGCCTCCATGGGACTTGATAACATCCCAGGTTGCATTTTACATGAACTCTGGCATGAACTTGCAGCACCATTAGGCACCCTATTCAGCCAAATCCTGAGCACTGGCTTTGTCTCAGCCGAGTGAAGGACATCCACTGTCATCCTTTTACACAAAGGTGGAGGGTTCACCGATCCAGGAAGTTATAGAACCATCAGCCTAACTAGCCTGATCTGCAAGGCCATGGAGTGGATTATCTTGGACTTCATTAACAAGGACATTGGCAATCTCCAAACACTCGACCCCACACAATTTGGCTTTAAGTGGAGGTCATGTCTGTTAAATCTGATCAATGACTTTGACAGTCACCAAAACCTTGGATGAGGGGAAGACATTGCACACCACCTACCTTGACCTGGCCAAAGCCTTCGACACTGTTCCCCACTTGGGCATAATAGATACTCTCCCAACTAGGCATCAATCCATATGCTACCAGATGGGTAGCAAACTGGCTCACTGATGGAACCCACCTAATCAAAATAGGGGAAGCCACCTTAAGCAGTAGACCCGTAACCAGCGGCGTACTCCAGGGATCGGTCTTGGGGCCTTTGTTATTCAGGATATACATCTGAGGTGCAGGCCAAAACCACTGGGCTATGGTTGACCAAGTATGCAGATAACTGCAAGCTGGGCGCAGTCATCAATTCCCCAAGTGATGTGGACGTCCTCCTCCAAGAGGGTCTCACCCAAACAAATGACTGGTGCCAGAAACGTTGCCTCAAGCTGAATGTCAAAAAATGCATCATTATCCCCTTTGAGGAGAGTGACGCCCACACATATTAGCAAAATAACGTCCCAAGCACACAATCAGTAGTGAGGGATTTGGGCACCCAGGTTGATAGCAACCTGACTTTTGACCACCATGTTGCTTCCGTTGTGCAGAAAGCTTTCTACATGGCCCATCTCATAAATAAAGGTATCTTATTCAAGGGCGGGGAGGCCATAACATCATTATATTCTTCCCTTGTAAGGCGAATTATTGAATACAATGCCCCCTTTGGCATATACCTCGCAAAGCACATGCAGCAGCTGGAGAGACCGCAGAGGTTCTTCACCAGGTGAATCCAGGGCCTCAAACATCTACCTATACAGGCTAAAAGCCCTATCCCACTACTCAGTTTTATACAGACTCCTCAGAGGTGATCTCTGTCTGGGATACAAAGTAATCTCAGACCCCGCCTTAGTGGGACTGCTGCATATCTGCCATTCAAGCCCCACGTGAGAAACTCGCACGAGCGACGTCAGCCTGGTCTGTGGCATTTGTTGGTGGGACATGTTTGTGTCCTAGAGACTCCCCTCATCTGTGGAATAGACTCCCTCTCCACATCAAGCAGAGTACCTCATTATCTCTTTTTAAGTGCAGCCTGGATAACTGGATGGGAAATGGAAAATACGCCCTTGGGATTCCACCTGCGTCTCTGCTGGACAGGGGCTTTGGGTGCTGACTTGTCTAAACATGGATTAAACTGTTGGCTAGGCTTATAAGGGCCTCTGTGCCAATAGCCTAGTAACTTCCTATGATCTCTTCTCAGTTATCCTCTGTAACATCTGACTTGTCTTTTGCTGTGTTTGAACTCTCTGCTGTTCAATTCACAGCTACAATTGTTCCCAACATCTTCAGAACACCTTTTTCCTCCTCTGTTTGTTTTTCGGTTTCCTGCTTCTCTAAGCTGCCTATGTGCCTGGACCAGAAGACAGTAACTGTAGCACACAAATGCATCCCCCTACGCCAAAGAGTAGGGGAAGTTCCCTAATACCTTGGCCAAATTTCTGCTGGTAGTATAAATATCTCTCTCCTTCTCTGAAAAGAGGATAGTAGCCTAGTGGGATTAACTATACTAATGATGGATGGATGAGTGAATGGATGGATAAATAAATAAGATAATATTTTGATAGAACTAAATCTTTTAGAAACTCTGATCAGTTATTCATTTCTTATGAAAATAAGGAACGACAGCATGCATCAGATCAGACAATCTCCAAATGGTTGTCTTGTTCTATTAGTTTATATCCACCACAGTAAGGCAATTCCAGATAAGATCAAGGATTCACTATACGATAAAAATGTTATACTTTGTCAACACATTTTCAGAGGACATGCCGCAGGTATTAAAGAAGACCAAGAAACCTACTTGAAAATAGTTAGTGGCGAAGTGGAAGAGATTTTCTAGTTGGTGCCATAAAAATAACCAACAGCCTTTTTAAGGCTGAAATCCTACTGGTTCTACGATATTTCTGAGAGTAAACCTCATTGACTGTAAAAATCAAGCAATGGATGAGCAAGTGCAGGGTAAAGTGGGAGAACGATGCTGCCAAAGGATGGGTGGGGGGGGGGGTTGTCTGGTGGTTCTAGACGTTATGTTGTATTTGAGAACAATCCAGTGGTCATTTGTGGCAAGATTTTCAACTAAGGGGATGTGCAAGATGTTGAAAGGAAATGTTATGAGTGAGAAATAGCCTGGGGAGAGTGAGAGTGATTTGCTGTAGCCTGTCCAGGGAAGGAATGTGTGAAGAATGGGACACTGTTCACAGAGACTGGCAAACCCTTTGAGGGGAAATCTATAAAGTGTGGTGTCAAGATGTACTGTAAGTAAGGGTGGTGATGAAGGATCAGAGAGATACCAAACTTGCAGGAAGATAGAGACAGCTGAGACCTGCTATCTAATGTTGGTACCAAATAGCGGTAGCAGGCGGAAGGAAAGAATTACTGAATTATAATGCATGTACAGGCCTCTATCTGCAGTAACAGGCAATGTATCAAGAAGTGGGGAAAACAAATTCCATGAGATGGGAGAGAAGTAGGAGGAAATGATTAAATGGGTAATAGAGATGAGGCAGAAAGTAGCCATGCAGAAGGAGAGCTGCTTCTGAGTTATATGAAACTCTACAGCAGGAAAGGACGGACTTCTTCAGGATTGAAGTTGGAATGGAGTAATACTTGCTAGATAGAAATAGAGGAGACTAAGTGGAAGAAGCACAGGAAAAGCAATACAATCAAGAAAAATGTACATCTTTACTCGGGTGTATCTGCAGAGATATTTGTGTAACCCCATAAGGGTTCAGAAGAATTTCCGTTTAGCGAATAACAGATTCTGGAGGTGCAGATTGAGTAAAGAGGGAATTTGACACATGTTTATAAGTAAGAAGGATTTAGGAAAATACAGGAGGGTCATAGAGAGGGTGATGGGAAAATATGTAATGTGTGGGACTGGTCTTAGCAGCAAGAGATTTCCTCCCAGTTTGGGTGATAGAGATTAGTGATAAAAGAAGAGTTTTTATGGCTGATGTTCTTGCTAGCCAAAAAGGCCTTAATTTTAAAACATGGACACAGCTGGAAAGTGTAATAGTTAAGGAATTAGAACAGTTGATAGGCAGAGTACAGGGAAGGAAGATGATAAATACTATGAAGTTGGAATAAAAAGTTTGTTGGCTACGCTAGTTACAATATTTTGGTAAAAACGGAACATGAATAAGCAGGAACTAGTATTTAGTAGAACGAATGAATGTAATATACTGTACCTCACACATGGAAGTAGTTTTAGAAGAACATTTTGTTATAGCATTTTCTGTAAGTGTCAACAGATTTACAGTATATAAAAATTGTCTAGTATAAAGATAGTAACTCTTATATCGCACAGTAGTTGGGGAAAGGAAGAGCTCCCCAATTGCCCTCCCCCCAACTGTCCTGCAGTCTCACTAACATTGCAGAGCTTTTACCAAAATTGAGACATTGGGTAAATGTAGCAGCAAGTTCCTATTTTAATAAAATGCAACTTGTACTGCATGACTTTTGAAAAATAAATAACATTGAAATGAGACTTCCAATGTACTACATAATTAGACTTCAGAAGAAAATAATGTACTAGATTGACTTCATAATGAGAAAAGTCTGAGACAGTACTTTCTATTGTTATGGTAAAGAGGAGAACATGTAGAATTTGTAACAGTAATAAAGGAAATTGCCATGGTGCTGTGATGTAGAGGGATAAAACCCTGACTTATGGCAAAGTGACCTGTACTGTAGTAGCAGCAACATTGAACTCTGAAGCAATTGGATAGTCTGTGAAAGTGACAAACACCCAGGAAATGGAAATTCTGTGAAAGTGGCGAACACCTTGTCCTGGGAAAGGGTGCCTACATTGTTGCCATCTATAGCAGTTGCAGGTGTATCACCCACTTCATTGAGTTCATAGGTTGGTACTAGGCTATCAGCTCTAGGGCCTATACAAGCCTAGCCATAACAATTCCCTGGCTATTTCTTCCCACACTATTTACTTCCCTGGACCCCTGTCTAGCAGGGCGACTAACGTGATCCTTGGGGTGAATTTCCTTTCTCCCATCCAATCGTCAAGGTTCCTTTTGAAGAGGGCCAAAGAGGCACTCTGCTTGACATGTATGGGCAATCTGTTCCAGAGTCTGGGGATTCTCTGGGTCAGGAACCTATCCCTCCAGCATGTTTTGTTTATTGTGATGACAAGGTTTAGATCCCTGGAGCATGTGGCTCTGAGGGATTGGGATGTTTTAAGTGTAGCATGTCCCAACAGCTCTGGGTTTGACATGGCCTTGTATGTTAAGCAGAGATCGCCTCTGAGTAGACTATATGAGACAGAGTATAGCTTGAGTTTTTTAAGGCGGTCAGCGTAGGGCATCTGCTTTAGTACTGTGATTCTTTTAGTGAGGTATTTCTGTGGCCTTTCCAGTTGCTGCAGATGTCTTGAGAGGTACATACCAAACGGGGCGTTGTATTCTATAATGGGTCTAATGAGGGATGAGTACAGTGGGACAATGACCTCCTTTTTTCTGGATGAAAAGCCCTTGGTGATGAGGTGTGCCACATAGAAGGATTTCCTGACTGTTGTGGCGATGTGGTTATCGAAGGTGAGACCACTGTCCACCTGTGTCCCCTAAGTCTCATCACACTTTCGGTGTTTAGTGTACTGCCACCTATATGGTAATTCACGGATGCATGTTTTTTCCCAAAGGGGATAACAATACATTTCTTGGCATTGAGCTTGAGCCCATGGCTCTGGCACCAAGCATCTGTTTCTGTAAAGCCCTTTTGTAGAGTATCCACATCATTTGGGGATTCAATAATGGCTCCCAGATTGCAGTCATCTGCAAACTTTGTTAGCCAGAGTCCCGTAGGGTTGGCCTGTACTTCAGAGAAGTAGATGCCAAACAAGAGCGGTACCAGGATTGAACCCTGAGGTACTCCACTTGTCACTTGTCTGGAGCTGGATTTGGAGTCTGCTACTTTTACAGTGTGGGTTCTATCAGTAAGTCAGTTAGCAACCCATTGGGTGACGTAGGGATTAATGCCCAGCTTAGTAAGTTTATCTATGATTCCAGTGTGGGGGATGGTGTCAAAGGCCTTGGCAAGGTCTAGATAGGCTGTGTGGCCTTACCCTTGTCCATGGCTCTGGAGACTGATTTGAATAAGTCATTGAGGTTCAGGAGACAAGATCAGCCCTTCACAAAACCAAACTGGGTGGGGTCCAGTGTTTGAAGGTTGCCTAGCATGCCCACATTGCCACAGTGCACCATTTATTATAAGGAGATTTGCTTATGAGGCAGTAAATGCTCCCTCTGAGAACAACAGTTTTGAAACTTGCTAGCCCTCACAAGGAGGTGTTGGGTATGGAGGCCTATTCCCAGATGCACCAGTGAAGGCTCCGTCTCAGTCACGTTGCAGGAACAAGTGGACCGTTGAGCTGTCATCAGTATGGAATGAATTGAATGCTGAATGACTGGAGGGTAGGTCTAGGTTGTTAGTGGGGAATCAAGAATTCAAAAAAAGCATAGACAGAGGATGATGCAAAAGCAACAAGTAATCCCCAAAAGTCACTGTTTATTCCATAATATCGATTAAGCCATTTCATTCCGAAACTTGAACTTCATCATGTTTGTCCCCACATCACTTCCTTTTATATAATTTATTTAAAGACATATTACATGCTAATCGTGAAATGTTTTAAAATAAAAATGTTTATAAAATGTATTTCACAACAGTCGATTTTTAATATTCAAGACCAACCTGAATACTTTAGAATAATTTAACAATGTATTTATAAACAATAATCACATATTCAGTTTAATGAAGACTTTATTTTTTGCCCAGAATGATAGATGGATTATTCAGACCAGATGGATTTATTGCATTTAAAAACTGCCATTTAAGTTCTCTTCAGTATGATTCTCCCAGTCTCTGCCTTTAGGATCCATGGGAACTTGATCAAGTATTCTAAAGTGGCAATTGCATGGTCCACTGCATCTAAGTTGATGTTTGGAAAATGCATTCAGTACTAAAAAGGAAAGCAAGAAGTTTGCAGTGTTAGGGTTAGAATATACTTTTACACACTTAAATATAGTTATCACCCAGTATATTCTAATCGTAATATATTCAAACTCTTAAGATTTTGTTATATTGAAGTTTCCATTAAATTGAACAAGTGATTATAAATACATTTTAAATTATTGTAGTTTTTAGGTTCTTGAATGTTAAATAACACTGACTGTTTTGAAATACAGTATGTACAAACCGTTTTAAAATTAAACATTTATGATTAGCATGTAATATGTTTATATAAAAAGAAGGGATGGTGGAGAAATAGATTCTGATGATGTTCTGGTTTCAGAATGAAAGCTCTTAATCTATATTGTGGAATAAACAGTTTGACTTTTGGAAGTTGTGGGCTTCGTTTTACTGCTGCATTATTTGAACACATTTAAGTGTTTTTCAATATTTCTAAAGTCGGCTGACCTGGCATTCAACATTAGTTGGAGGCACTTTGAGGGTTACTGGGAATCAAGAATTGAAAATAAATAGCAATAAAAGAAAATGAAAGGTTGAAAAATGTTGACTGTGATTAGTGGTTGTCTATCTTTATCTGTAAAGCAGTTTGTGTTACTGGTATCCTGCCAGCCATCCTTATAAAATAAGATTATAAACCTTTGACACTTCAGCAAATTACATTTTGTCCACTGGTTAACAACCATGTTTTAAAATGTTGCACCTGTGTTATAATACTGTGCTATTTTTGACCCCCGGTTTATTTGGAGTTTCTACATGTGTGGTGATTGTTGCATAAGTAACAGTAACTGGCGACATTGTTTTAAAATATAACTGAAAATGACTGGCAGAATCGTAACTTTTTCATTCCAAGCCGCCTTAAATGTTTTTCTATGGCTGTGTGTCAACATGGAGCTAAAGGAGAGTAAGAACAGTGTTTTGTTGGTTTTAACTTCACATCTCATGTCAGTCTTCATCTGTTGACTTGTGGGTTTCAATACCGATCCAGCCGTTATAAAGCTTGCGTCAGCCACAAAATCTCTCAAGCTGCTAGTCTACCCATAATGCCTCTCTAAACATTACCCCAGATCTCATAGCTAAAGGTGAGTAAGAACAGTGTTTTGTTGGTTTTAACTTTACATCTCATGTCAGTCTTCATCTGTTGACTTGTGGGTTTCAATACCGATCCAGCCGTTATAAAGCTTGCGTCAGCCACAAAATCTCTCAAGCTGCTAGTCTACCCATAATGCCCCTCTAAACATTACCCTAGATCTCATAGCTAAAGGTGAGTAAGAACAGTGTTTTGTTGGTTTTAACTTTACATCTCATGTCAGTCTTCATCTGTTGACTTGTGGGTTTCAATACCGATCCAGCCGTTATAAAGCTTGCGTCAGCCACAAAATCTCTCAAGCTGCTAGTCCACCCATAATGCCCCTCTAAACATTACCCCAGATCTCATAGCTAAAGGTGAGTAAGAACAGTGTTTTGTTGGTTTTAACTTTACATCTCATGTCAGTCTTCATCTGTTGACTTGTGGGTTTCAGTACCGATCCAGCCGTTATAAAGCTTGCGTCAGCCACAAAATCTCTCAAGCTGCTAGTCTACCTATAATGCCCCTCTAAACATTACCCCAGATCTCATAGCTAAAGGTGAGTAAGAACAGTGTTTTGTTGGTTTTAACTCTACATCTCATGTCAGTGTTCATCTGTTGACTTGTGGGTTTCAATACTGATCCAGCCGTTATAAAGCTTGCGTCAACCACAAAATCTCTCAAGCTGCTAGTCTACCCATAATGCCCCTCTAAACATTACCCCAGATCTCATAGCTAAAGGTGAGTAAGAACAGTGTTTTGTTGGTTTTAACTTTACATCTCATGTCAGTCTTCATCTGTTGACTTGTGGGTTTCAATACCGATCCAGCCGTTATAAAGCTTGCGTCAGCCACAAAATCTCTCAAGCTGCTAGTCTACCCATAATGCCCCTCTAAACATTACCCCAGATCTCATTTGCTGCACTTACGACAAGACCATGTTAGCCATCTCTCATGTAGCTAAGTATATTTTTATATATTATCACTTTCTGCTAAAACCTTTCCTATCCTTTAAATGTTGGTCTACCCTTTGTGAGTGTAGTGTAATTTCCTATTACCGATGGTAAATTCTCCCTAACATTGTTGGTAGTCTTTCCCCTTTTTTCTCTACCGTTGGTAGTCTGTCTACCATCGTTGGTAGATTTTTCCCTCTTTCCCTGTTGTGAGAGTGAAAATCTATTTTTCTTTCTTCCTTTCTTCTCTTTTTTTCCTGTCTTCCTGTTGTGTTTTGTCAAGATCATGGCAGAGAAATGAAAAAGCTCCACTATGGGGTTTAAGCAGTGTGTAGAGTGTGGCAGAAAGGTGCCAAACTCGTATAGCCATGAATCTTTTCTGTACTGTTTGGGAGTTTCCAATTTGAGTGTAGAATGTTCCATCTGCCAGGGTTTCAGTAACTGAACTCTGGCAGAAAGGAAAAATAAGTTGATTCTCAAAGGGCTCCTTAAAGCCACTTTTGAAGAAACCCTGTCCAAGGCTGACAAGTCACCTCCGGCTTCTGGATCTAAGTCCTCTCATTTGGTGCAGACGTCTCCATCAGCACCTGTCAAGAAACATAAGCACACTTCCGAGAGTTCATCTTTGGAACCAAAAGTTAAAGTTCCGAGGCCCTCTGAGCAGACTAAATCTCTGGCCCCAAAAATTTCACCGCTGCCGTCTACACCGGCTTCAACAATTATTTCTACTATAACGACTATGGCTCCGAGCTTGACCACGGCTCGTCTGTGCCAGCTGCCACTCCAGCCAGTTCGGTGTTCATTTCGCCCTTGGTGCAGACGGTACCGAAATTAGTGTTATCCACAGAAACCACCAGGTCTATCTGTTCCTCCATCCTTGGACCCGTTCCATGGTCAGCTCCCCCAGTCCATTCGTGGAGAGACCAGAATCGCCTTCAGTTTTATCCATGAGTTCCACCAGAAGTCTTTCTGAGGTCGATATTGTTAGGTTGATGGATCAGATCTTGGCAGTCCAGGGTCTTCTGTCCTCTTCTCAAGCTACTCTCCCTTCTGGTGCAGTGTTTTTTTTTTTTTTTTTTTTTATCTCCATCCACACCTATATATTCTCCTCCTCTAACCTTGACGCAGGCTTCAGAGTTTTCGACTTCAGCATCCCAGGTACCAATAGTTTCATGCCAACAACACTTCTGTCTTCGCCAAGTCTAGCCCTTGATCCATTGGTGCCTTTGGGATTGTCTGGTACCCAGGACCATGTCTTCGCCATCAGACCCGAGGAATTCGAGCTGGCTCAGAGTTTTTCCATGGAGCCAACTGTGTCCCTTTCAGCTGTGTCAGTCACGGACCCTTCCTTGGTTCCGGTCTGTCAGGTGGGGCTTTTGGGATTGGGGTAGGACCCCAGTTCTGAGTTTGTCTGTTCCGGGCTCCCATCCCTCCTCAGAGGATCCTGCCTTTTAGGCTATGGAAAGGACTTTAGTCACTGCTTTGTCTCGGGTGACTCCTGGGTTATTGGAGTCTTCCCCATGACCCCAAGTTCTTCACTTCAGTCACCAACCTCTAGCCCTGGACAAGCGCACACCATGGTTGCAAGACATGCCTTCTAAAGACACTCCTTCTTCCTAGTCCTCCTCAGGTGTCCCTACTGAAGAGCCCCTCTCGGAGGAGGTTGTGTAAGAGGAAACACCTTGATTCTTCTGAAGAATCCATCACAGAAGACATGGATTTTGATGAAGGGGGAGGGTTCCTCATGATCACCCCTGGAAGACGTCTAAAACAGAGGGTTGATTTTAAGTCCAAAAACCCATCTTTGGTGGAATCTTTATACTTGCAGGCCTTTGGTACTCACCCTTCTACCTCCTGAGTGACCCCCACCCACTGATGAATTTATTAAACTAATTGCTCAGCGGGCTTGGAAAGCTGCTGATGCTGTGGAACCAGTCCCCCAGAGACCTGACATAATTCTTACTGCTCCAGAGGACCAACCACATGGGGCTAAGTGCTTGGTAGTAGATATGGTGGTAGCAGCTGCCCAAAAAAAGAACTAGCTGAGGAAAGTTCTACTTTTCATCCTCCGAACTGGAGTCCAGGGTGATGGACAGATTTGGGAAGTGGGTATTTCCGTGTATTGCATCTAGTCATTTACAAAGTGTATATACCGCAAAAAACATTCGCATTGTGCAATTACTTAAGTTTCTTCTATTAAAGAAAGGTGTTTCTTACAAAAGATTACAAGAGTATTACAGTGCTCGTGAATTGCTTAGTTCCATTGCAAAGTTCTTGAATGTTTCTTAAAGCGACAACTTCAGTAAGTGATAATGCATGACTGTTTCATGCTTGCCTTTATTGATAAATTTCCAAGCAACTACTTTAGCCCTTTAGCCTTTACCAATTCCGAAAGCTGATGATTTTAGCATTTTTGCCTTTACTTATCGAAAATTTCATAAAGGCATCGCAAAGTCTGAGAAAGTATTCTATTAAGCTCCATAAAGCAGTAAATAAGTTGAAAAGCTATTCCGCTGAGTCGTAAAGCATCGAGAAAGCTAAAAAGTTATTTAGCAAAGTACAGTAAATCGAGAAACTTTAAAAGCTATTTCGTAAAGCACAGTGAAGCATTAAGAAAGTTGAAAAGGTATTTTGCAAAGTGCAGTAAAGCATCGAGAAGCCCAAGAGGTTTATTTTGCAAAATCCAGTTAATCGAAAGCACTGCGTGGTTATTCATTCGCACAGTACTGATAAGCACAAAGAAAGAAAGTGCAGATATAAAGCAGAAGAGCATTAGCCAGACTGAGTGTTCATGCCAGTTACTTATGCACATCTGTGTGTGAGTATATTTGTACACATTTGCAAGACCCTTCGCTGGTATGTGTTAATATGGCAGACAGATTTCGAAAACTACAACCTCTTGCGTTTGACCAGAATATAGCAGAGAACAAATTTTGCAGGTTATCCTTGTGCCATAATAGTAGCCAATCAACTAGTTGGAGACCGTGGTGAAGAAGAGCATGACGGAAACCTCAAGAGAGTCCTAGATAGAGCATGTGAAGTAAATTTGAAGCTCAATCGTCTGAAGTGCAAATTCAGACTTCCAGAAGTAACCTACATAGGACATTTGTTTACAAGTACAGGCTTAAAACCTGACCCAACCAACCAAACAAACAGCTGTTTAGAGATGCCAGATAATGTGCAGAGTTTACAGCTTTTTCTAGGCATGGTCAAATGTTTGGGCAGGTTTATACCAGATGTCAGTGAGTTGACAGCACTGTTGAGATCTAACACGAAAAAATGTTGTATGATCATGGTTCACAGACATCTTCCTTGTACCAGAATCATCACCACTGCAATCACAGTATTGTATCTGTGAAGCAATCGAAAACTGAGTCAGACATTGTTTCAAGACCAGTATGTGTTGAAAAGTCTGATTCTGCTTCAGAGAGTAATTTGAACATTCCTCAGGTCAACCATTTTGCAGAGACTGTTCCAGTTGCTAAAACTGATTCCCAATTTTATGTCACACAATATGGACGAGTTTTTAAGCCTAGTGTGAAACACAACTTATGTGGACTTGATTGTATATACATGTGTACTTAGTATTGTATAATGTATGTGTCTAGACTGTGATTTCTACTTGCTAAATATCTCATAACAGATTGCATGATCTATTTCTCAGAGGTAGGATGTACATCAGCTTGTAGCGTGTGTGTCCTATGTCTTTAAGAAGCCTGCAAGGCTATGAGTGCACGTACAAATTCCAGACGCATGCAATCCCTAGTGCCATTTTGAAGAAGCAGCCAGTGTGTATGCAGGTATGATCACAGCAGTTTGTTTGTATACAAGTTACTTAGTCATAGTCAAATAAGCTTTACAGCAATGTTTGTATAGAATAAAGCTGCTTAAACAGAACCCATGAAGACTCGTTTATTAGTGTATCAACACTAAAGCGACAGGGTCTATGCATCATCGATCTTCTCTATCAGGTCCTTGAACTTTTTGGCACATTTCACAAGGCTCCAAAGGGATCTGGTCAGGGAGCTGTCAGATACACTGGTGGGAGCTGTGGCTGATGGGTTCAGGAAAAAGTGGCCTCCCAACTACCTACCCTGGAGTCTGTTTTGAACTCATCCATGAGGCTCATTGCACATGCAGCCAAAGGAACAACCAGGTCAGCATCTTTAAACATTGCAATTCGGAGACATGCTTGGATGTGCCTGTGTGAGTTTGCGGAAACATTTAAGTCTTCCTTTGTCAGTGCCCACTTTGACGGGTACTCCTTTTTTGGTCCCAAAGTAAAGGAAACTCTGTCCAGGTGTGAAAAGGATGGAAAAACTTTGCCTGCTGTAGGTGTACATTTTTCCACTCTTCAATGAATCTTATTCCAGGAATTGAATGAGTGGTAAAATGTGGTTCAAGAAATCCCAGAAGCCTTTACTGGACACAGTGGCTCGGACTCCCCTTGGGGCAGGGAGGGGGAATTATAGTGGAAGATGCCGTCACAGAGGCAGGGGTGGTCTGCATAATAAGGGTTCCAGGGATTCATTCTCTGGTCAACCCTATCAGCACTCCTGAAGGGGGGCCCGATTGTTTACCTCTGGAAGCAGTCGAGGGAAGATTTTCCTTGCACCCAAATGCTTGGCGATACATAACCACTGATGCCTGGGTGCTAAGGATCATTTCCGAGGTTATCTAATTCCCATCACCCTTTACCCGAGATCCCCAGCAAGACTCCCTGACGGTCTACCCAGTCAGAGAGTTCAAGCAGCAATAGAAATACGAAAGCTGCTAGAAAAGAGTCATTCAAGAAGTCCCACCAGACCAACTAGGATCCATTTTACTCGAGATTCTATTTAGTGCCAGAGAAAACAGGAGACTGAAGGCCAGTGTTGGATCTCAGTATTCTGCACAAGTTTGTCCAGCAAGCAAAATTCCAGATGGTCACGGTTCAGTCAGTTCTCCCTTAGAGAAAGATGATTGGATGTGCACTATCAACTTTCAAGATGCGTATTACCACATAAAGGTGTACAAATGCTCGAAAAAGTTTCTTTGCTTCCGAATGGGAGTCAGTCATTTCCAATTCAGAGTGGTCTTACCACAGCCCCCCAGGGTGTTCACCAAAAGTATAGCAGCAGTCACAGCACGTCTGAGGCTGCTCAGAATTTCGGGTGTTTCTTTACTTGGACGACTAGCTCCTGACAGCTCCCACCAGGCAACTACTACTTAAAACTAGAGACTGCATTCTGAAACTAGCCCTTCAGTTAGGCATAATGGTCAGTCCTGCAAAGTCCCAGCTAACCTCTTCTCAGGACATGGAAATTATCGGAGCTCCCTTCCACACACTCTCTTGCATAGCATCCCTTCTACTACACAGGCTACAGAAAATTCAGTCTCTGGTCCTCCCTCTTCTTTGCGCAAACAAAATTTCTGCTCATCTGATTCTGCAGGCATTGGGTTCCATGGTGGCAGCAATCACATTGGTTCCATTGGAAAGATTTCACATGAGACTTCTCCAGTGCTTACTTTCAAACCAGTGGATTATTCTAACTCTCCCCATGAACCATTTAGTTTTCATATCCAGTTGATACAAGAATGACCTATCCAGGTGAATGCACTCAGAGGAGATTCTTCTAGGTTGCCCTTTTGTTCCCCCTCAGCCTAAGGCCTTAGTGAGCTCGAATGCTTCCCATATGGGATGGAGTGGGGGGCATTATCTCAGGAAGACGGTCCAAGGAACTTGGTCCCCCTCCGAGGCCAATTTGCATATCGATGTTCTGGAGTTAAGAGCAGTGATTCTGGCATTGCAAGTATTTCACTCTGCCTTACCTCAAGGGGTGATAGCTATACAGTCTGACAACATGTCGGTATTCTGGTACATCAGCAAACAAGGGGGGAACCAAGTCCTACCCACTGTGTCGAGAAGCCCTTCAAGTGTGGCAATAGGCTATAACTTCCATCTGCTTTCTAATAGCAATGTGCATCCCGGGGAGTTCCATTGTGATTGCGGACAAACTAAGCAGGTGCATCCTCATGCCTAACGAGTGGTCTCTGAACCTCAGAGTAGCGAAGGAGATCTTTCTTCGTTGGGGTCAGCCATGCTACAGCCTGTTTGCCTCACCCCTGAACAACAGGTGCAGAAGCTACTTTGCCCTAATTCCCCCTGAAGGAAGTTCTCCAGGGACGCTCTTCTCCACGATTGGCCCCCGGGTTTCCTTTATGCCTTTGTCCCCCTTCTCTCTGATCCCTCTCTTTCTCAAGAAAGAAGCTCGGTTGAGAAGCAAAGTTATCCTTATTGCTCCCTACTGGCCTCAACAGATATGGTTTCCCTTCCTCTGGTCTCATCTACTACACTGCCCTTGGATTCTCGACCCAGTTCCAGATCTCTTTTTCCACCCCCAGGGACTAGTACATCCCAGTCTTAAGTCTCTCAAGCTGACTGCTTGGTTTCTCAAATTCTGTTAGTCGCTAGGTGTAATGGTATTCCTTCCCCCATGCGACACATTTTGTTGGCATTCCACAAACCATCACTAGGGGTATCTGTATCTTCCTTAGTTAAATGGAAGAGATTTTCTGTTTGGGCCTCTGACAATGGCCTAGACCCCTTTTCAGTGCCAGTAGAAAAAATTCTGGAGTTTCCAACTGCCATCCTTAGTAAAGGAGCTTCTGCTTCTAGTGTCAGATTTATCCTAGCAGCTATTTCAAATTTACATAATGGTATCGGGGAGCAACCCTTAATTTCTCACAGACTTTGTAAGGTTTTTCTAAAGGTTACAATCCACTTGAAGCCCCCTTTCAAAGACCCTCTTCTGCCATAGGCTGTAGCTCTTGTGTTAGTCACTTCACCTCCGTTTGGACCCGTAGCAACTAGTGATTTAATTAAAATTCCTTTCTTGGAAGACATTGTTCCTTATAGCTGTCACTTCAGTGAGGCAGTTCTCTGAATTACAGGCTTTATGCTCCAAAGCTCCGTACTTAGTTTCCACAAATACACTGTATCACTCAGAACGAACCCTACTTACCTTCTGAAAGTGGTATCAGAGACCAATATCAACAATCTATAGACTTGCCTGTATTCTTTCCAAATTTTTCAAATAAAGGCTAGTACTGCCTGCACCTTTTGGATGTACACAGGCAATTATGTTTCCACCATGATAGAACTAAACAATTTAGATGGTCAGACCAATTATTTGTGTCCTTTGCCAGTGCAACTTTGGGCAAACCAGTATCCAAGGTGACTCTGTCCAAGTGGTCAAGAAACTGCATCTCTTTCATTTACAAGAAACTTAACATGAAGCTTCCTTGGCTAGTCAAGGCACATTCTACCAGATCTCTGGCAACACTGGCTATTTTTTATTCCAAAGCCTCCTTGTCAGAAATTTGTGTAGCCGCAGTGTGGGTAATCTGCATACCTTTATTACTCTTTACTTTATGGTCTCCAGGCGGGGGAGAGCCTCTTTTGGTTCTGTGGTTCTCAGGAATATTCTTCCTTGAGGCCACCCAGGATGTAAGGTAGCTGGGGACTCTGTTCCACAAGTCAAGAATAGATGAATATTGACATCAGATAAAGAAGTTGTCTTACCATAACGTTCCATCTGTATTGTTGATTTTCATCCATTCTTGTGTCCCTCTTGCCTGCCCCCTCCTATAGACTCCAGGTGGAGCGACATTCTGTCCTGGATTCTTATTGTTAGGAACACCTTGGGCAAGGTTTCTGTCTTATATTATAGAACCCTTTTTTCTGCATAATAGCAAACTCGATCTGAGGTAATGTGGAGAGGGGCATTATGGGTACATTAGCAGCTCGAGAGATTTTTTTGGCTTATGCAAGCTTTGTAACAGCCAGATTGGTTCCAATTATTGGAACCAAAGCCCAAAAGTCAAGAATAGATGAAGATGAACAGCACAGATGGAATGTTATGGTAAGACATAACTTCTTTTTTTGCAAAATGTGACCAGCTTACTGTGCCAAGGCTGCTTAATCCATCAGATGAATTACTGCAAACGGAGTAGAATACCCATATATTTGTAGCTAAAAAGTGTCTGTTTTAATCAAATTTTTGCAGATTTCCAGCAAGAGTAAACCTTTTCTGGTGGACTGTTTACAGTATTCTGCTCTACATTAATTAATTTAGCATTTTGTTTGTTGCCTCAGACGCTGTGAAAGTTGCAAAAGGGTACATTAAATGTCTCAGAGTAATATTTTGTAATGTACTTTACAGAAACAATGTGGTATTATATTAATACTGACTGAAACTCAGTTATTTTCTTTGTATAATTTTGCAGCATTTTTGGTCGAGGAGAACCAGAGCCCCCAGTTGTTACTTTGAGAAGGGCATTTATAGGACGAGGTATAGCTCCTCTTTCTGCCTCTGTTTCTTCTTCCCTTCCTCAGCTTAGTAAACCGGCAGCCCAGAGTAGAGAGTTATTGCCTACACAAGGAGCTCCATCATCAGCAGTAACTGGCGAGGTAGCAAAACGGTAAGGAGAAAATTACTTTTTTATTGATATGATTCTTTTTTGGCCATTATGTCTGGCAGTAGGTGAGCCCTTTGAGTTAACACTTAATGAAAAAAGGAAGTGAGGAAGATGCATGTCTGTGTCCTTTCTGGCCAATCTCTTCTGATGTGTACTGTGGGAGTTAGTCACTTCATCCATAACAATGTCTTGACAGCTTTAAGAGGTTTGGCTTGTGGACTGATAACTGCCTATAGCTTTATCCTTTTAGTATTATAAATGTTTGCAGCAATGGTGATTTAAGTTATTGTGGGGTTCTCATTTCAGCCTTCAGGATGGCGTCAGTTATACTGTTGATACTGAAATGCTGTTGCTGGTTTAAGAAAGGCTTGGGAACATCAGAAAGGCTAGAGCAGGTGGATAGCAATGATATCTGGGAATGCCTGGATGAATTTCAGAAAATGTTTTGTTGTAGGGCAATTCTCAGAGCTGCTAGAATTTATCCCTGTGTTTGCCACAGACATTTTTGGTGGTTTAATAGTGCTGCTGATGATTACACAGGCAAATGTTGGAAAGTAGGCATGAAACCTAGTAATGTAGGCATGAAAAAGTGAACTATAAGATGTTCACCCATATTGCTACATTATGAAATGCGTAGAGTTTGAATTGTACTAATTGGTGACCAGACTGGCTGTGATTTATTAACTGTAGCTAAGAGTTAATTGTATCCCTCAGAAGTTGTACCAGTTTCTAAGGACAGATGGGACATCATGCCAGTTTGGTATTACAGACATGATGGCTAGTTGTACAGTTAATTACTGTCATGCATATTTGTATCTTGTTCTGTCAGACTGTAATAATTAATGCTCTTGCATACACAAGGATCTCTGAACTTGCTTCTTGGCAGTTGAGCATAAATATCTCAAAAGGTATTTTGTCAGCCTGCCTTTGTAATGAGCACTGTCTTTTTCCATCTCCTTTTTTCAGTTTAAACTGGTTTCTTCAAATATAGTAATACATTTATAGTAACCGTGTCTAGCATCTGAGTTGCTCAAACCTCATTTTATTCCTTTTAGCCATCTCTACTACTACAACTACTCTGACCACATCATCCCCAGTTAATACACTGCACAGGTTGCATAAAAATTATTACTGTCCAGCCGAGCATGAAGTCCTCCTTTGAAAGGACTGTGTGTGTGTGTGTGTGTGTGTGCAGTCATGGCAGGTGTGTGTAATCCAGTAAAGTTAATCTAAGCTAAGACTTGTAGAATCACAGTACAGGAACAGCTGAGTTCCCATGTACACTCACCTGAAGTAGGTAGCTGGCTTGATGCATACTCTGTACTAGAGGACATGGCCCCATAGAACCCCAACAACACCTGTGGTACTGGTATATATTACAGCCCTTATGAGTGAGTGATCAGTTTAGCAAGTTTTTGTGTTGTCCAAAATAAGAGCCAGTGCATAGCTTGTTACACCCCCCCCCCCCAACTGAAACAGGACAAACTCTTTGCTTTGCTTTCATTTTCAGACTACTACCTCCTCCTTTTGTTCCTGCACTACAGTATCTTGCCACTAATACACTAAATAATTAACCACACATGTAAAGCTCTGCTTAGTCTTCCTGGACTTGGGTATTTTTTTCCCTGTAATTTCTCTTTTTCCCCACTCCACTTTTGTTTTGCACTGTTCAGCTTACACAGTTAACCATCTCCAAAAACCTTCTTACCTTATGCTATAGTCAAAGCTTGCTAATTGTTTTCCTTAACACCGTTACATTTCTGATTGAGTGGTTCAATTCTATTGCATTTTTCTACCCCACCCACAACTCCATGCTTCACTACCGTAGCCCCCAAATCTCACCCACCCCCTGCCTCTGCATCAGAACAGTGATAACATAACTCACTAGCAGTTGCCCTACAGTTAGCATCTCTAATTCATTTATTTGAAGTGCTGCAACCTAGCATGTCATTTAGAAGTTGACTGCTGTAACTATAACTACTCTTGTCCAGTAACATTTTACTGTGCGAACTAATATAGTCAGGATAATTTTACTTCCATGCCATGTAAAATGACTGACTCAAACCCCAATAGTGTGCCTTCTCAGCTTATTACCACTCTTTACCATCTCCCATACCTCCATAATAAATATTGTTTGTATTCCTACAAACCCACACTTGCTACACCAACAGTTACCAAGTCTGTCGAACACCACAGTACCCATACTGTACTAGCAAACCACCGCAGACTTTTATAGGTATCTTACCATATGAAATCCATTCAAACTAAAGCACAAATGCGTTTGGCTACACTCTTTCATAAGATTAGCTGAGACTGTGACACTCCACCACTAAACAGTAATTAAGGAGCCTCAATCCTCACCACTGGTACCAGTGGTGAGGATTGAGGCTCCTTAATTACTGGCACCATTGGTGGACATACGTTGGGAGGATGATCGGTACACAACCAGTATTTCCAGATGCAGCTCTGTGCATCAAGTGCAGTTTCTCTTATGAGCACACAGAGACCACACTCAGCCCAGAGCTGGTTTCTCCCGATCCCCAGTAAGACTCCCCACTGGCACAGCTATAGGGTTGAAATCTCAGCTGAGTGGCCAAGCCAAGAACTCCAGCCCCCTCTCTGTCCAACCAGGGCTTCTTGTCCCTGCCCAAGTAGCTGACATGGACATACTTTGAAGTTTGATTTACAACACACACATGCACCTGGGAAAGACTGGCACAGGTTTACTAGCTATACCCCTTTTGCCCAGACTATAAGGTAGTTATCACTGCCACCAGCCAGCTCCTTATCAGCTTTTAGGACCCTTAGCAAAGGGTGTCCAATCTTACTGTGTATTGTTACTATCGATACAAATGGTAGTTTGACCAAGAGCAAAACTATTAGGAGTGGCCTACACAGTGCCACCAGATAAATACACAAGTACTCTCAGAAATGAATTATCTCTAGACATATCAACCACACTGAAAGGTTTAAATGCATTTAATAATAAGTAATAGAACAAGACAAAACTAAATATATATGTACAATGACATCAGAGTTCAAAATCACACCAAATATTTAAAACAACATTGCTGGACAGCCTCAAATTGAGAAAAATATCTAAGCTAAGCTTTGCTATATTCCTGACTATATCCTTGAATTACTATACACTAGTTCACTTACTTACTGCAGCAAGGCAACTATGTGGTGAATGGATTCTCTACCTGATGTTGTCTTGTCAAAGACAGAATGCAGAGTCTGTCTCTCTCTCAGAGAGTTCTTAAATGAATATCGCAAATATTACTGCTGGGATAGCTTGTAGAATTACCTCATTTCTTGTCGTATGACTCTAGCCCAGGTAACCCCCCCCCTCCCCTGCTGAAAGCTAGCAGTATTTAGCATCTGTCTGTGAAAGTACATACACAAGAGGTTTCCCCTCAAATCTTTGCAGATCCTGGAAGTCATAAAACAGTAAAACAGTTCCAAGACGATACAGAAAACTTCTCGGCACTGACATTGAGTCTGTTGCTGACCTGAAACTGAAAGATAACGTCTTTTTATTGTGTGGCCATAAAGTAATTAAATTTCATCTATTTTTCTGAAGTTAACCTCCTGTATTCCAGTTTGCATTGTTAAAATATATACATTTAAACCGTTACAATAGTATATGTACATTTCTGTTCTCTTCAAGTAGGGCATGATGTGGTTACATTTTAAGCACTTTGCAAAAACCTTTTCAGCACACACTTCTGTGCAAACAAGTTTGATATACACATAACATACAGTTGTAATAGATTTGTAACACAAGTATCTTATATGAATCATGTTGATATTCACAAATAACACAAAACCATTTACAAAATTCCAGACATCATGGAGCTCTCGGAATGCGTGTCTAAGGCTGGTATGAGCCTAGCATTGAGCAGCATTTTACTTTCAACAAGGATGATGCCACAATACGATCAAAAGATGTTTGACTTAAATAATTGGCTTAGTTTCTGGTGTCATTCTAAGGTGGTGCACTATTTGTTAACTTGGAAGGAGATGGTCAACAGACCACGATGCTTTGCCAGTGATGGTCTGCACTTCTCCCATCTAGGCTTTCGAATATCAGCTAAAACATTGTCTTCCCCCATAAGTGCCTTTTTAGGCAGTGCCAAACTGAAAGTACTTCTGACATATCAAATCAAAGCCAAGAAAATTTAAAGGTATTACTGCTCAATGCTAAGAGTCTAAAAGAAAAAAAACTCCACTCCCTAGAAGCTCTCTTTACCCTAGAGAATGCTAACTTCTGTGCGGTCACTGAGACATGGTTTAAAGCCGTGGAGAGCACACCAACACTGCAAGGGTATAATACTTTCCACACTTTTAGGCCAGCTACTTCACAGTCCGGGACTAAAGGTAGAGGTGTCTCTATTTACATAAAAAATAAATATACTTCAAGGCTGTTCAAACAGGACAATGCACTTGAGCTGCTCCATGTTCAAATTACCAAAGGCAAACTCCAATACCACTTCCTTGCAAGCTCTAGGTCCCCCTCCATGACCCAGGAAACCCATACCATATATTTACACTTATTAGAAACACCAACCATCCAACCCAATACCACATTCATGGGTGACTTTAATTACCCATCTGTTAACTGGGAATCCTATACGACACCAAACGTACATGTACAGAGATTTTTGGATTTTGTAAACACAAACTCCCTGGACCAGATCGTCAGTACACCCAGCAGGGGTGTAACCATACTGGATCTGGTCCTCGCTAATATGGGGGAATGCTGCACACCCCCTAGTGTAATGCCTTCCCTTGTAAGGTCAGACCAGGAAATGGTCTCCTTTGAAATAAAAATAAAATCTGGACCCCCCCCCCCCCCCAGCTAAACCTGGAATATTCAGGAACTATTCTAAGGCTAACCTCCTGCTAGTAAGTGAGAACCTGGCAAAACTTTAAGCCCCAATAAACCCTGAGAACACTTGCGCTGCCGCCTATGCAAAACTGTTCATAGAAACCCTTTACAAGCAAGTTAATAGCTGCATAGAGGCAGCTGTACCCACCAGGAAGAAGTACAGAACTAACACAAAAAAAACAAGCCACCCTGGCAGAATCACAAAATAGGCTATATAACAGGAAGAAGAAAATCATGGCAGAAATTAGGAGGTGCAGCACCCAGTAAGATAAAAGCACTCTCATCAAACTAAACAAACTGAGAAGACAAAGTTTACTAAAGCCAAATTTGAGGTATGTTTGGCCTCCCAGGCCTAGGACAAAACCACAAAGCATTCTTTAGCCATGTCCACAACCTCAAAGGCAATACACAATTGTGAGCTCACCTTCCCTCAGGAACTATCAAGTATAACTCTACCTACCATCACTAGGGAACAGGTCCTCAGTGCTCTCTCTAAGGCCAAGAACACTGTATCAGTGGGCCCACACAATATCCCAGGATGCCTTCTAAATAGCATGAAACATGACCTATCAGGGCCTCTGGAATTACTGTTAAACTGTCGCCTCCAAACAGGCTTCGTGCCTCTTGAATGCAGAAAGGCAACAGTCATCCCTCTGCACAAAGGTGGGACATCTACAGACCTACAAGTTTCACAAGTCCCACTCCAATCAGCTCAGCACATTCTGCACCAGGGAACCTCACAGCAAGGCCTGGAAAGTGGATGCTCTATTCTTCCAGTGGGTAAACCTCTGTATCTGTTCATTTCCCCCTCTACCACTCATTTCATGGGTACTGCTCAAAATAAGGGATGAAAAACCAAGGGCAATCTTGATTGCCCCAGACTGGCCACACCAGCACTGGTACCCACTGCTGTGCAGCCTGTCACCCCTGCCACCATGGCACCTACCTCAGATCCCAACACCCCTCACCCAGAAGAATGGAGAATTCATGGTTCCACAGTTGCAGACCCTGAACCTGGCAGCCTGGCTTATTCCCTGACCTCTCCTCCAGCTGCCAGCCTAAGCAAACAAGTCCTGGATGTTATACATGAGGCCCAGATGCCCCAGCACTAGAAAATCCTATGCTGACAAGTGGAAAAGGTTTTGCACCTGGATCCAAGCTAAAGGAGCCAAAACAGCACAGCTCGCCCTCCCTCCCTCTCATCCTGGATTACCTAACAGACCTAATACACAGGGGTCTATCCTTCTCTTTATGAATTTTTATGAATCTGTTTAGTCTCATGAATTAAAATTCATGCCTCTGCCATCTCTGCTCATTACAGCACAGAGCCACCTCTCTTCTCACACCCTCTCATCAAACAGTTCCTAAGAGCAGCTAACAACTTATGGCCACTCGGAAGAGTTCCTACCCCAGCTTGGGACCTTAACTTTGTGTTAGAAAAGCTCACACCCTTACCCCTCTTTGAGCCTGCAGCTTCAGCAGAGTTAAAATTCCTCTCTTGGAAAACAGCCTTGCATTTGGCCATCACTTCAGCTAGAAAAGTTTGAGCTACAAGCACTCATGGCTGTAGAGCCCTTCATCATTTTCCATGCTGACAGGGTCTCCCTCGGGACTAACCCATCCTTCATGCCTAAAGTGGTGTCCAGTGTGGCTCTCAACCAATCCATTCATTTGCCCACCTTTTTCCCTAACCCACAAAACAAGGGGGAAAGGATTCTGCACTCTGTAGATGTGCACAGACAGCTCAGATCCTATCTGGATAGGACTAAATATTTTAGAAAAACTGACTAATTGCTAGCCAGCTTCGTGTCAGGGGCAGAGGGCAAGGCTATATCCAAAAAATCTCCAAATGGATAGCACACTACATCCATTTCTGCTGCAAACAGCACAGGAAACTGTCCCAAAGGGTATCAGGATGCATTCCACCAGGGCAACCTCCATCTCTGCATCTTTTCTCAGAGGGATCCCCACCAGGGACATCCTAGAGGCTGCAACATGGACTTCTGTTCATACCTTCACCAAGCATTACCACCTGCCTGTCTTCTCCAAATCCAGGGCAGGCTTTGCCACTGCAGTCTTGCAGGGCATCCTAGCCAACCCCCAGTCTTCTTGACTGCCTCCAGCCTTTTCTTCAGCTTTGGGAATCAACCCAAGTGTGATGACTGCAACAGTGAAACACGAAGAACATAGTACAGTTGTGTGCACTTACCATAAATGTAGATGTTCAAGTGTTTTCACTGTCTCCCCCTTGTCTCTCTTTCTCTCTCTCTCTTCCTCTCACCTTACAGGGAATTTTTTATATTTACTTTCTACTGATGGTGTTCTTCCACCATAACCTAGCTCCCTATTAGGGGCTTCTGATAGTTGGGGCAAGAAAAACTGATGTAATGGCATCGGTTGCCTGATTTTATACCACTGACCTGACGTCACTCCTGTAACGACCGCAGCTGACGCAGAAATACTAAGCCTCTGGTAGTTGGGCCAACTGAGAGCTACCCCTGACAGGATAAGCCAAGTGTGATGACTGCAACAGTGCATACACTCGAACATCTACGTTTATGGTAAGTGTACACAACTGTACTATAATAATCTAGCCTTTGACCATTGTGTCTACAGTGGTGAGGAAATCATTTTATATTGCACAACTTATAAACAAAGGTATGGCATCTAAGTCCAAGGAAGTCATTGTTCCACTGTAGTCTGCATTCATCAGACCTGTCATTGAGTACAATGCCCCCTTTGGTATGTACCTAACCCAAGCATATCTAACATTTGAAATGTACACAGAGGTTCCTCACTAAAAGAATACAGGGTGTAACTAAAATGTCCTATGCAGACTACCTCAAGACCCTATCCCTGTATTCTGTCTCATACAGCCTTTTGAGGGGAGATCTATGCCTTGCATACAGGGCATTGCCAGACCCCAATTTGATATACCTCCTGCATATCCAGAAAACGAACAGCACCAGAATTATCCGTTCTAAAGACTTAAACATTGACAGTGATAAAAATAGGACCTGCTGGAGAGATAGGTATGTGTCACAGAGACTACCCAGTCTATGAAACGGGCTCCCCATCCATGTAAAAGTGTTCCTCCCTAACCCAATTCAAGTGCAACTTGGACAGTTGGATGGGAAAATGGAAATTCAGCCCTGCTGTGCCACCTATGTCTCTAATGGACAGAGGTAACCTGTAAATGGTTCATTTCCCAGGCCCATGGTTACACTTATCAAGGGTATCAGAACTTGTCAGAGATTTGGGATGCATGGCTAGGCTTAAAAAGGCCCGTCTGTTCATTAGGCTAGTAAACACCTATGAACCTGTAAGCTGTGCTGGCAGTACCTCCTTTCATGACAGACATATTCACCCATACCCTGTCCCCACACAGCTAAAAAAAAAAAAAAACAAAAAAAAACAAACATAGTATTAAATGTTAGACCAAATGCAACCACATTGCCCAAAATATACCAAAAAAAAATCTTTCACCAAACACTGTCAGCAGTAAAAAATCAGTTGTAGTCAGCCAACTCTTCAGTAAAAGCTGTTTTTATTCTTCCCATAAAAATAACTTGCAGATTGAGCGCTTTCATCCCCTGTAATGGGGACTTCATCAGAATCTAATTAAACTCCATAATGTGCTCATTTAAATACTGATTAAAGTAATGGTGTCACCAACATTCTCATTTCTTTAAAGGTAACAATACATTAAACTTGTTTCTTTCCCACATGTGTTACTATACCAACAAATAAATTTCCACTTAGTTAAAAAATCAGTTCCACTTAAAAAAACGCATTTTATGTTACATACTATATTATATATGCTAGATTTAAAACTGTTTAGATACCAACACTTTAAAATATATAAAGGATATACAAACATCAGTATCAAATTTCTACAAAAAATATGAACAACGCTTTATACAAACATTCCATAAAACGTACAGATTTTTTGCAGTTTTTATTTGGCATAGTGGAATGAGTTAAGCCAAACCCAAGAGGGGTGACTATAGGAACTACTTAGAGGAAAGAGAGACTAAATAGCAATTAAAATTGACATCCACACACACACACCAGGCTTATATGAAATGGTGTCCCTCAAACCAGTATTAGTTAGGCAAGCTACCTCTTAAGTAGTTAGGCACATATTTGGGGAACCTGTTATACATTTAAGTGTTATGAACAAAACATCGTAGATTTTTAAAATATATTAAAAATATTTTAAAGTGTTTGTATCCAAACAGTTTTAAATCTAGCATATATAATATAGTATGTAACATAAAATGTGTTTTTTTATAAGTGGAACTGATTTTTTAACTAAGTGGAAATGTATTTGTTGGTATAGTAACATATTTGGAATAGAAACAAGTTTAATGTATTGGTACATTTAAAGAAATAAGAATGTTGGCGACATCATTACTTTAATTAATTAGTATTTAAATGAACACATTGTGGAGTTAAATTAGATTCTGATGAAGTCCCCAGTACAGGGGATGAATATGGGAAGAATAAAAACAGCTTTTACTGAAGAGTTGGCTGACTACAAGTGCTTTTTGCTGCTGACAGGGTTTGGCGACAGATTTTTACAGTATTAAATTATTAAATTGCCATTCTCTTTTTCTTTCCCACCCCCAATTCCAGCCTTCTCCTCATAAATACCAAACTTAGAAGCATATGCAGTATAGTCTAGGGCATACGTGCTTGGTATCATCACATATTTGGCAGATGTAATCACAGCTACAGAAATGGGGCTGAAAGAAGACATAAATGACAATGAAATTACCCCACCTGCTTTCAGTATTAGGCTTGATAAGGCAAATAAATGGGCAGGCGGAATTGTCATCTGCAATAATTCCCTAAACATCCACATATGCACAGGCGAATAACTTCAATTTAATAATGCAGAACTAATTGTATCACATTTCAAAATGAATAGCAAGAAAACGCTCTGTTTAGCAGTCGTATATGATTTTCACCAGGTAAAAACATTGCCACTGTAGAAAATATCCTGTACTGGATATCCCAACTTATGCAACATGAAACATTAATACTAGGAGAACAAATATAGACTGCCAGCTTATCAGTAGCAACACCCTATCTGATTCCATAAACCTGTGTGACTTCTCTGTTGATTACATCAGTTACTAGAGTCTAGAAAAGTACTGTTAGGCAATGAACCTTAGACTGATAGACCCATCAAAAGTAAGACAGCTGATAGCCTTCCAGACATCCTAAGTGAGCGTCAACCTACTTAGCTCATAGAAGTTAGTATCCAATATAAGTGTGTAATTTACAACCAAGTTTGTAACTCAGAAAACTCTGTCAAACTTTTATCAAATGTTCAGCGGAATATTACTGGAAATGCTAAAATCTGTGCTTTTTAGATTCTTATGTCACATATTTCAATGAAATACTCCTAAAAATTCTCAGTAATCTTGCCCCAGTACATACCAAAACAGTCAAATCTAATCCTACACCATAGCTAGCAAAGGAAACTAAGAAATTAATGCTGCACTGTGACAAAGCCTGGAAAGATTGGCTCAGAAATGGAAGACAAAATACATTTCAACTTTTTAGGCAACTAAGGAGCGTCTAAAATACTAAACGAAGCATGACATGCAAACCTGTTATAACATCCTCCAGAAAACTTCAAAACAATCCAAAACTCTTCTGGGCATTCATAATCAAACTTTTACATCCAGACAATACGATCATCCACACACCTATATCGGACCATGCTACTGATTCAATTCCCAGCCACTGATTTAATTCCCATGCTACTTCATAGGTTGGTACTAGGCTATCGGCCCTAGGGCCTATACAAGCCTAGCCGTAATAATTATCTGGATATTTCTTCCCTGGACCTCTGTCTAGCAGGACGACTGACGTGATCCCCGGGGTGAATTTCTTATCTCCCATCCAATCGTCAAGGTTCCTTTTGAAGTGGGTCAAGGAGGCGCTCTGCTTGACATGTATGGGCAAGTCGATTCCAGAGTATGGGGAGTCTGTGGGTCAGGAACCTATCTCTCCAGCATGTTTTGTTCATTGTGATGACAAGGTTTAGATCCCTGGAGCGTGTTGCTCTGAGAGATTGGAATTTCTTTAAGTGGAGCATGTCCAACAGCTCAGGGTTTGACATGGCCTTGTATGTTAAGCAGAGATCGCCTCTGAGTAGACAGTATGCCACGTAGTATAGCTGGAGTTTTTTTTTTTTTTTAGACGGTCAGCATAGGGCATCTGCTTTAGGCCTGTGATTCTTTTAGTGAGGTATTCCTGCGGCCTTTCCAGCTGTTCCAGATGCCTTGTGAGGTACATAACAAATGGGGCGTTGTACTCTATAATGGGTTTAATGAGGGATGAATACAGTGGGACAATGACCTCCTTTTTTCCTGGATGAAAAGTCCTTAGTGATGAGGTGTGCCACATAGAAGGATTACCTGACTGTTGTGGCGATGTGGTTATCGAAGGCGAGACCACTGTCCACCTGTGTCCCTATCCTATGTCTCTCGTCACACTTTCTGTGTTTAGTGTACTGCCACCTATGTGGTAATTCATGGCTACATGAGTTTTCCCAAAGGGGATAACTATGCATTTCTCAGCATTAAGCCTGTGTCCATGGCTCTGACACTAAGCATCTGTTTCTTAAGGCCCTTTTGTATAATGTCCACATCATTTGGGGATTCAGTAATGGCTCCCAGAGTCCCTTAGTGTTGGCCTGTACTTCAGAGAAGTATATGCCAAACAAGAACGGTCCCAGGACTGAACCCTGAGGTACTCCACTTGTCTGGAGCTGGATTTGGAGTCAGTTACTTTTACAGTCTGGCTTCTGTCAGTAAGCCAGTTGGCAACCTATCAAGTGACGTAGGGATTTATGCCCAGCTTAGTAAGTTTATCTACGATTCCAGAATGAGGGATGGTGTTGAAGTCATTGGCAAGGTCCAGATAGGCTGAGTGGACCGTCTTACCTTCGTCCACATCTCTGGAGTCTGATTCGAAGAAGTCGGTCAGGTTCAGGAGACAAGATCGGCCCTTCACGAACCCAAACTGGGTGGGGTCCAGTGTTTGAAGGTTGCCACTGTCTTTATTTACAAGTTCCATGATAATGCGTTCCATGCCGTTGCAGATCAGGCTCGTCAGACTGATGAATGTGGATCCCCTCTTGTGGAGTGGGGTAACTGTAGCTGTATGCCACTTAATGGGCACGAAGCCTGAGGTAAGGCTATGATTAAACATGATGCTTAGGTGAGGTGCCAATTCATTTTGTAGTTCGCGTAGTACACAGCCCGGGATGTCATCTGGTCCCATGGATGCTGTAGTCTTAGCTTTGGAGAGTGCAGTTTCTACCTGTGTGGCCATGATTACCGGAATTTGGCAATCTTTTGGTATCTAGATGGGCCCTTTAGGGGGTGGGAGGGGGGTGAAGTTGGCACTAAATCGATCTGCCAGGATATTGGCAATATCCTTGGGATCAGTATATTAAATGCCATTCTGTTGTAGCTCAGAGCAGATCCGAGCATTGCCATTTAGATTCGTGACATAACTATAGAATGCCTTGTGGTTGTCTTGGAAATCTTTGACAATTTTATTTTTGTAACTAGCGTTGGAGGATTTTATGAGGGATCCCAGCTTCTTGTTTTTTGCATGCTAGGATTTTCCTCTTTTCTGCAACAGTTTCTTCCTTCTGTTGTATAGTTTGTTTATGGCAGGGGACCACCAGATTGGCTTCCTTTTTTGGAGAAAAGCATCTTGGTTCTATTTGGGATGGCACGATTCATGCACGAGTGGATGTGCTTGTACAGTGCCTTAGTGTAGGATTCAGCAGTTGAACTTTCAGCTCCCGTCTGCATGGGTGTCATGAAGTTTGTCACTTCTGACTTGAGTAGCATGATGTTGGCTTTGGAGACTTTTTTTATGGAGGTGTCCTTACTGGGGGGGTAGGAAGTGGATGTCAAGGGTGATTTGCTTATGGTTAGACCTGAGCAATGAGGGAGTGACCACTGGTGTGAAGCATCTGTCTCCCATGTTGCTAATGACCAGGTCTAGGATATTGGAGCCCCTGGTGAGACAGTGAATTAGTTGATCCAAGGTGTTGGAATTTATGAATTCCAAGAACCATTGTTCAAGGTGTTGGTACCCAAGTAGTTTTCCCAGTTAATGGCAGGTTAGTTGAAATAACCCAGTATTAGGGTGTTTGGCTGTATCTTAATATTTTCCAATATGTTTAGACAGGTGTAGTGAGAATCTTGGGACATGGTGGGGGAGGATCTGTAGCAAGCTACAGTTTGGATTGCAGTGTTACCTAGTGTTAGTTGCACCTGGAGAATTCCAGATGCATTGCATGCGTTGGGCAACTAGCCTGGAGGTGTGAATATCCTTGGTGAATTTGGACACTCCACCACCTTTATTGTTTCGATCTTGGTTTGGTGGCCGAAAAATGTGGTAAGAGTTGTAGCCTGGTATTGCAGGTGTGCTCTCTGGAGTCTTGAACCAGGTCTCAGTTACTGCACAGATATCAATGTTCTCCATTTTTAGGAGTGCCTCGAGAGAGTGCATTTTGAGGTTTAGACTTCTAGCATTGAGTAACATTACCTTCAGATTTTGCATGCATGTATCTGTTAAGGTGGTGATTTTGTCCTTTGAACCTTGCCCAAAAAAGGCACTATAGGGGTGGCAAGAGCTTTAGCCAGTAACCTGAATCCCAGGGGTGACAGGTGCAGACCATCTCTGGCAAAGCATCGTGGTTTGTCGATCATGTCGTCTCAGGCAGACAGATACTGGATCCCTTTTGAATGACACTAGAAGCTTAGCCAATTGTTGAAGTCAATCATTTTATCCTTGTGGTAGCATTCTGGGTGAAGGCAGGATGCTACTCGGGGCTAGGGTCATACCTGCCTGGGCCACATGATCCGAGAGCTCTTCCATGTCTCTTTTCATGTAGTCCAGGGAGGTACTTCTCAAGTCATTCATGCCAACATGGACAATGACAGAATCTTATTTGTACGTGTTGTGGAGTGACTTGAGTGCATGCGTTATGTGGCGGATCTTGGCACCCAACAGGCAGCTGATTGTAATTTTCTTCTTCTTCAGCCTGGTGAGTGGGACATTAGTGTGCCTAACTATAGTCACCTATGACTTAAGCGTTTGGTACATTGTCTTGCCTTAGGGGTTGTTGTCGGATGGCACACTGGTATTGTGAGCTATGTGTCACTTTGGTTGTGACTGGTGTTTGCGTTTCCTCTTCGGAGGTCCTTGTTTGGGCAGGTTAATGTTAAGGGCCTCCACATATGTGGGTTTAGTTTTGCTGTATGTGGGTGTTGATGGTGTGGGTTTTGAAGGGCTATGTGTTGCTTGAGGTGTAGTGCAGGTGTTAACCTTCTCCTCTTGACTGTCTAGCACAAGACTGGCTGGAGAGAGCTTTGCTTCCAGTCTGGCTATGTAAGTGCATCTCACAGGTTGTAGTGTTGGGTGGTAGGAGGAGAGGGTTGTCTGTGTACATCACGCAGTTGCTGCATTGGCCCAGTATGCCCATATTCACCAGGTGGACAGGAGAAATCACCGGAAGCTGACCCTTGGACATGCTTGTTTAGGTGCTTTTTTTGTAAAGTGCAAGAGCTGTTTTCCCTTACCTTTGCAAGGTACTTTGCAGTTATAGGCTGTTTAGTGCCTCTGATTAATTTCTCCTTATTAACAAAGAGAGTTGAGTGCTTGTGACAGTTTAAGGCTTCCTAGTGCTTTCCAGCAGGTTCTAGAGCAAGTGCTAGTCACGGGTTCAGATTTTAGGGCTACTACTGAGTGGTAGTCACAGGGGATCAGAGTTTAGTGCTACTACTGAGAAACAAGCTAGTTCTAAGGGAAAATTTGAAGAGCAGACTTTCTGGCACCTGGAATATGTGCAAATGCAGATGTTTGTAAGCCAGAAAGTTGAAAGGGATAGAAATCAGCCCAAAATGGCTAATAAAATTAGAATTTCAGAGCTGGAAACCAGTCTAGTGTTAGGCAGTGCAATGCTCGTCACTCCCACTGGTAAGCAGTAGGACGTCCCTCTACCGCAGCAAGGTCTGGATAGCTCTGAACACAGAAAATAAAGTCCTGAAACCAGCAAAGCCTGGGATCTGGACTATACTAGCTAGGAAAGGCGGGAAACGAGCAAACAAGATAGTCTTTTTTTCTTTTTTTTTTTTTTTGGTTAAACTGATTCATTCCCATGCTACTGATTCAATTCCCACACAGTTTTAACTTCTTGTATTATATAGGCTATATTGTTCCTCACAGGCATTAATACTTTGACTATTCTTTCAGTACCTGCAGCCTTCGCTGAAGATCTTTATCTTTTTGGCTTAAGCCCAGTACCTACCTGCACCATCAAAAACACCTAAATAAGCCAAAACCAACCACCCCAGCTGCTGACTAACTCCCCTCGAACTACTTAAAAATATCTGTGGATGGAATTGTTTTTCCAGTCTTTATATTGATAAATAGAGGTATATCCAAAAAATAAGTTTCTTCCCACTGTAAAAAAAATCCTTTATACCTTTACACAAAAGTGGCATATCTGCACAGTTGAATAAGTACAGGCCCATTCCAGTCTTCTCACCCCTATCAAAACTACTTGAAAAATGTATTTATGTACAGGTTCGAGATCACCTAAATTCTAGTAATCTGCCCGCTGAAATGCAGCATGGTTTCAGACCCCATCACAGCACAACCACTGCCCTTCATCACTTTGCCAACATTATAACCGAGCATAAGAGCAGTAGTAACCTTGTGTCGGCTGTTGTGTTAGACTTGCCCAAATCTTTCGAGACTGTATCACACCAACTTTTATTCCCTGCACTTTCTTCTGTAGATCTCTCTCAATCCTCCCTTAAATGGTTCTTTAGTTCTCTGTCTGAAGGCAACAAGCAGTCAGATGCCAAGGTGTCCCTCAGAGCTCTGTACAAGGATCCCTTGTCTTTAATTTTTTTATAAACAAGCTTTACACTGCCATTGATCGAGCAAATGAAGTACAAAATGCAGATAATTCATCTTGAATACATACATCCCCACAATATCCAGACTCCAATAAAGCACGCAAATTTTTCTCTCCATTCGAAACCTGGCTCAGAAATTTCAGCCTCCTTGAACCCAGTAAAATAAAATTGATGCTGTTTACCCCAAACGTTATCTCAATCAAAAAACATCTTTTTTGGGTATATCTGCAAATAATTGGAAAATTGAGGGAGCACCAAAGACTAAATTGCTGGGAATTGTAACAGATGACAGTCTTACATTTGATCAAAGTATTTTTTAAAGAGTTAATTAAAAAAGACTTACTAGAAACTTGGCTACCTTTATAGTGCCTTGTAGGCCCAGCAAGAAAAACCCTAGCATATCCTATTTACGTCCAACCCTCTTATGTGCCTCACATATCCTTAGAAACTTGAATTCTCCACTAAAATCAAAACTAGCCTCCTGTTACAAGAAAGTAGCTAAATTTGTTACCAGCACTGCACACTGAGCTCACCACTGCCATGCCTTAAAGCAGCTAAACTGGTTAGAACTTAATCAGTACATAACATACTCTCAGCTAGTTATGGCATACAAACATTATCCTGAACAAAGTCCTGCATTAAAAAATATACCATTGCCCTACACCCCTACAAGGGACCTCTGTTCTGGTGATAAATTTCTACTGAGCATTACAAAAATAAACAATCCAATGGGCGACTCAACTATACTCCTGTAACATCTCCAAACTCGAACACCATCTTCACACAAGTAAAAATGACTAACAAACTCCCAAGTGATCAAATCAAGCACAAACTTCTTATTGCTCAACACTAACTTTTTGCTTTCCCTGACTTTGAATCATTACATCCCTAACAACTTTCCTTCCTGCACTTGAATCAGTACTCCCCATTTCACTAACCCTTAAACACTTCTCATCTTTCTCTTTTTCTAACTGCCCCTGTCCACCACTCTACCCTTCTCATGCACGTCCCCTGTATACCCAAGTTATAAACATTCTAGATACACCACACTGGAACAGGCAGCCTCAACAGAACTAATCTCTGTCGTATGTTATCACTATAATCTTATACACTACTACTTTGCTCCCTCCCCTTTTGTCCTACTTAATTTAATAACTTTGTTACATCTCTTGAATTCTTTACAAACCTGTACAATACTAAAATTCACCTTCCTACATAATTTTATAACCAACTTCATTATGTATCTTGAAAGCTTGCAAAACTTTTTTTACTGGAATGTAACTTTTTTATGAATACTGTCTGAAATTCACTTGTTAATGTAAAAGTATAGGTTCATAGGTAGGTACTAGGCTATTGGCCCAAGGGCCTATGCAAGCCTAGCCAACAAGGTTCCCTGGCTTACGCCACCCAAGAAAGTTATTTTCCTGTGCCATTGACGAGCAGAGACACAGAAGTGGTCCCTGGGGTGTATTTCCTATTTCCCATCCACTCATCAAGATTTTTCTTGAAGAGTGCTAATGAAGAACTTTGCTTGACATAGATGGGTAAGCCTGTTCCAGAGTATGGGAAGTCTCTGGGATAGGAATCTATCCCTCCAGCATGTCCTGATGTTATGTGATCCTATCTCGCCTACATTCTGACTGATGGGTTCGGAGCCGATCCCTCGGCTCCGACTCGGCACGCTTATGCTATAGAGTGAGGCCTCTAATTGGCTGAGTTATCTTTATCCCAGGATGCACCACCACTAATCCTCCAGATCTCATTTGCCGCTTACAGAGCTTGGACGTGGTCTCAACATTGGCTGGGCTAAGTACTATGTATTAGGCTTTTTTCCTGTCAGTATTTCATTCATTTAAAACCCAAAAGCTGTTTTAACGGCTATTCTTTGTGTACGAGTGTTTTCTCTAAGATTTAGTAAAATTTGGTGTTTTTTTCCTGTCAGAGAAGGTTCCGTTTAAGTTAGAGGGGCCTTCCCCTGTGGTTACTACGTCTTGTGATTGTGTGTGGGTCAAGTACCCGTTTAAGTTAGAGGGTCTTGGCCCTCCTCTTTTCCTTTTCTCTTTCTCAATCTTGTTAAAAAAAGTTCTTTAGTTTAAATTGTTTACACTAAGTTAGTTGGCGTACATAATTGTGTTCTTGTGTGTCAAACCCTTTAGTGCTTACTGTAGTTACCTGTTTTTTGTAGCTGAATATGTCTAAAGAGCATAAACCCTCCGGGTTTAAAAAGTGCACGAGGTGTGGCTTCAAAATGTCCATAACGGACGACCACTCCTCGTGCGTCTATTGTCTTGGTGCTAAACATCTGCAGGAATCGTGCAGTGTATGCCATGCGTTTTCCTCCAGAGTCCTCCAGGAGAGGAAAAACAAATTAATCCTCAAAGGATTAATCAAGCCTTCCTTCGAGGAGGCTTTATCTTCCTCTCCATCTCCTTCCAAAAAGAGGAAAGCGTCGGCTCCGACCAGTCAGTCGGAACCGACTGCTAAGAAAACTAAGCAGACTTCTCCATCGGCTCCACGGACTTCGGAGCCGAGGTCGGAAAGGTCTGCCTCGATGCCTCCAGCCTCGACCCCTCTGGTTTCGGAGCCGAGGTCTGGAGCATCGAGAGGCGGGTCACCCTCATCGGCTCCACTGATATTGGAGCCGATAAGGGTCATCGGCTCAGACTCTTCCCCCTCGGAGCCGAAGTCCTTATCGGCACCGAGGGAAATTTCCTTGAAGGTTTCCTCGGAGCCGATAGTTGTTGAGTCTTTTCGGAGCTGGTCCTCGAGCCCTTCGGAGCCGATGGAGAAATCGGTTCGGGCCCGATCGGTATCCTCGAGATCATCCAGGATGTCTGATTCGGACATCGACAGGGTGCTCCTTCGACTCTTCCAGTCTCCGGTGTTCCAAAAGATGGTTTCGGCTCCAGCCCATTTGGCTTCGGAGCCGATGGTCCACCCCTACTGTATTTCCTCCTCCAACAGCTTCGGCACCGTTGGAGCAGGTGCTGGTGGAACCAGTGGAGGTGTTAGGGTCGGGCCCGACCCTTGCTCCTACTTCGGCTCTTGGGTCGGAGTTCAGTGCACGGACTTCTTCCTTCGGCCCTGGGGGGCAGGCTTCGGGATTGATGCTTTCGGTCCCAAGTCTCCCTCTTGGTGCGTCGGCGGCGGGAGTACCGTCCACTGTCGTGGCCACGGAGGGGGGACCCTCCCAGGATTCTGGTGGTCCCACCTTCAGGGCTATGAGGAGTGCTTTAGCCAAATCTTCCTTGGCTACCTCCACAGTTTCCCCAGCTCCTTCTCTACATTTGGAGACTGGGTCGTTGGCAGTCCCCCTGTCCGTAGACAGCGGAGCCCCTGGGCCTCAGGTTACCCCTGCTGGGGTTTCTCCCCCTCCTGGAGGTCCTTCTGAAGCCTCTTCGGAGGAACCTCCCAGGAAGAAAACGTGCAAGAGGAAGCACGTTGACTCCCCTGACGAGTCTTTGACATCTGACACTGATCTCGATGATGCAGAGGGGTCCCCCAAGTCATACTCGGATGATGTCTCCTTTGCAGACATCCTAGAAGCCCTAAAACAACGAGGCGGCTGGCAGTCCAAACCTCCCTCTGCTGATGAGTCTGTGTTCCTGAAGGCCTTCGGGGCTCAGCCCTCCGCCTCCTGGGTGTCTCCGCCCTTCGACGAGCTCTTAGATTTGATCTGTCGAAGGGCGTGGGAACACCCAGACTCTGTGGAACCGGTGCCTGCTCGTCCTAACAAATTTCTCTCGGCGCCCCCGGATAGAGAGTTCCTTACGAAAGGTGTGGCTGTAGATGCTATGGTGGTGGCATCTGCTACCCAGCAAGATGTAGCAGAGGCTTCTACGTCCGTCCATCCTCCTAATAAGGAGTCTAGGAGCATGGATCGGTACGGTAAGCACACCCTTAGTTCAGCGGCCTTTACACTGAGGTCTTTGAACTACCTGACGCACTTTACGAGATTTCAGAGGGATCTGATTAAGGAGCTATCCGATACCCTCTTGGGTAACCTGCCTGAGGAGCTGGCCCAGACGGTTGGATCTCAGCTGGCTACAATGTCGTCCATTTCGAACTCGTCCATGAGGCTCATTTCGTATACGGCCGAAGGGGCGAGTAGAGCGGCAGGTACAGGCATCGCTCTACGAAGACAAGCCTGGCTCCGCCTGTGTCATTTCGCGGAGGCCTTTAAGTCTTCATTTGCCGACGCCCCCTTTGATGGGTCCTCCCTGTTTGGACCCAAGGTGAAAGACACACTTACTCGCTGTGAACAGGAGGGTAAGACTCTTACTGCCGTAGGGGCACGATTTTCCACTCCCTTTCGGCCTTATCCCAAGGCTAAAAGAGGAGGGAAGATGTGGTTCCGTAGATCTCAGAAGTCTTACCCCTCTCAGCAGGAAGGTTCCCCCTCCAGAGGCAGAGGAGGGGGAAATTCATCCGGAAGACGCCGTCCCAGAGGCGGCAGAGGCCCTCGCAACACTGGAGACCGCGAGTCCTTTCGTGGCTCTCCAGCTTTCCATAGTCGCTGAGGGATTGCCCGACTGTGCAGCTCCGGAGCCATTCGGGGGTCGTTTTTCGAAGCACCTGAAGGCCTGGGAAGGGATCACTCAGGACCGATGGGTGCTTCGAATTATCGCCGGAGGTTACTCCATCCCATTCTGTTGCCCCCCCCCCCCCCCTCAGTTCAAAAAAATCCCGGACCCGCCACCTAGTCAACGGGATACCGCAGCCTCAGAAGTTTCAAAGCTGCTGCAAAAAGGAGTCATCCAACCGGTCCCCGCAGACCAGATCGGATTAGGGACTTACTCAAGATTCTTTTTGGTGCCAAAAAAGACCGGGGACTTGAGGCCCATTTTGGACCTAAGCAACCTAAACCGTTCAGTCAAGAAGTCCAAATTCCGAATGGTCACTCTACAAACCATTCTCCCATTGTTGGAGAAAGGTGTTTGGATGTGCTCCATAGACCTCAAGGACGCGTAGTATCATATCAGAATACATCAAACGTCCAGGAGACACTTGCGCTTCAGCTTAGGAGGCAGTCATTTTCAGTTCCGTGCGCTGCCCTTTGGTCTCACCACAGCCCCCAGGGTGTTCACCAAATGCTTGGCAGTAGTGACTGCTCACCTGAGAAGTCTAGGATTCCAGGTGTTTCCGTACCTAGACGACTGGCTCCTAACTGCCACCTCCAAGCATCTACTTCTACGGAGCCTGCAAGCCACAATATCACTAGGCAATTCCCTTGGAATCACCTTCAATTGGCCAAAGTCTGTGTTGCGGCCATCTCAAAGAATAAGATTCATAGGGCTAGAGATAGATTCAAACCAGATGCGGGTCTATCTACCTGCAGACAGAATTCAAACCATTCAAAATCAAGTTCGAGCCTTACTCCCCAGGTCCAAAGCCCCAGCCAGAATGGTCCTACAGCTATTGGGATCCATGTCTGCCACAGTTCTACTAGTTCCTTTGGCAAGGTTACACATGAGAATCCTCCAGTGGCTTCTTTCATCTCAGTGGTCCTTTCAGGAACTCCCTCTCAGTCATCCCATATGGATCATAGAATCTTGCAAACGGGACCTTCGCTGGTGGCTAGTGTCCTCCAATTTGGATCAGGGACGACCCTTTGTTCTTCCTCCTCCGGCGGCCACTTTGACCACGGACGCCTCCCAGACTGGGGGGGGGGGGGCATTCCCTGGGCAGGTCAGTCCAAGGCAAATGGCACCCGGAAGAGACCCCTCTCCACATCAACATCCTAGAAATGAGGGCAGTACTCCTGTCCCTTCAAGCCCTTCACGATTATCTCCCTCAGGGCGTAATTGCTGTTCACTCAGACAACATGTCAGTTGTCTGGTACCTGAACAAGCAGGGAGGGACCAGATCCTATCCTCTTTGCAGAGAAGCTATGAGAGTTTGGGAATGGGCAGTCTCGACCAAACGCTTCCTAGTGGCTACTCGCATACCGGGCAAGTTCAATGTCATAGCCGACAGGTTGAGCAGAACCATCCTCTCTCCTCACGAATGGTCTCTGAATATGACAGTTACAAGGCAGATTTTCAGCGAATGGGGAGTTCCGTGTTGCGACCTCTTCACGACTCCTCTGAATGCGAAGTGCAAAGAATTTTTCTCCCTAACCCCGGCTCCGGGGAAGAGCCCCATGGACGCATTAGTCCATCCTTGGCCCACCGGCCTGCTTTATGCCTTCCCTCCAGTTCCTCTCCTCCCCAGGGTGATTCAAAAGGCATCTCTCTTAGGGAGCAAGATGATCTTAATTGCTCCTTACTGGCCTCGTCAAGTCTGGTTTCCCTATCTTCGGAAACATGCTCTGGAAGGTCCATGGTTCCTGGACCAGGTCCCAGACCTACTGATTCATCAGTCGGGACTACTACACCAGTCCCTACACACCTTAAAATTGACGGCCTGGCTCCTCCTCTTCCGACGATAGTCAGGAGACATGCACTGGATCCAGATGTTGTGCACATATTGTCTTCAGCCCAATAGTCTGCTACGAAGAAACTGTATTCTAGCAAATGGAAAAGGTTTGCTATTTGGGCTCAACTCCGGGTCCTGGACCCCATTTCTACTCCCGTGGCAGAAGTACTCAAATTCCTGACCTCTCTTTTCAATCAAGGCTCTTCAGTTTCTACCATCAAAGTACAATTGGCAGCGATTTCTAATTTTCATGAATCCATAGACCCACCTTTAATGAGCAACAGATTGTGTAAGACCTTCTTGAAAGGTGCTGCTCTATTAAGACCTCCGATTTCTCATCCTGCACCTCCATGGGATCTCGATATAGTGTTGCGTGCCTTGACTTCTTCCCCCTTTGAACCGGCAGCTACCTGTGATCTAAAGTTTCTATCATGGAAGACAGCCTTTCTAGTGGCGATTACTTCAGCCAGAAGGGTTTCAGAACTTCAAGCTTTGTCAGTGAAACCCCCGTACTTGGTTTTTCATACAGACAGGGTGTCCCTCAGACCAAATCCTTCTTTTGTCCCTAAAGTTTGTTCTACTTTATGCTTGCAACAATCATTAGAGCTTCCAGTTTTTTTCCCAAAATACTCTAATAAAGCGGAGTTTATTTTCCACACACTAGATGTCCACAGACAGTTACGTTTTTATTTAGATAGGACCAAACAATCAAGGAAAACAGATCAGTTGTTTGTATCCTTTGCAGAAAACAAATTGGGCAACGCTGTCACAAAGGTCACTATTGCCAAATGGATCAGGGACTGTATTACTCAAGCTTATATTTATTCTAACAAACAGCTTACCTCCTCTGTCAAGGCTCACTCTACAAGGGCTATGGCTACTTCGGTAGCATTTCATTCTAAGCTTGCTGTTGGTGACATTTGTGCTGCGGCTACATGGTCTTCCCCGCACACCTTCATTTCTCACTACAAATTAGATGTGGCATCTAGAGGACGAGCTTCATTTGGTTCCACAGTGCTCAGGAGTGTTTTCCAATGAGCCACCCGGGATTTAGGTGCTAGGGACGCTGTCCCATCAGTCAGAATGTAGGCGAGATAGGATCACATAACATCTTTTAGTTATGTATTCACCATAACTTCAGATGTTTGGGATCCATCTCGCCATTCTAATAACCCACCCTCCTTCCCCTTCCTTGGAGATCAGAGGATATCAGAAGGTCCGAATCCTGTTGTTTCATCTTGAAACATCTAACAATGTTATATAAACAAGCTGTGCATGTGTGCATGAATGCGGACAAACAAGATCTGGGGGATTAGTGGTGGTGCATCCTGGGATAAAGATAGCTCAGCCAATTAGAGGCCTCGCTCTATAGCATAAGCGTGCCGAGTCGGAGCCGAGGGATCGGCTCCGAACCCATCAGTCAGAATGTAGGCGAGATGGATCCCAAACATCTGAAGTTATGGTGAGTACATAACTAAAAGTTTATTGTGGTGACAAGGTTTAGGTCCCTAGAGCGTGTAGCTCGGAGGGATTGGGATTTCTTTAGGTGTAGCATGTCTAACAGCTCTGGGTTTGACATAGCTTTATATGTTAGGCAGAGATCACCTCTGAGTAGGCGATATGCTACGGAGTAAAGCCGGAGTTTTTTGAGGCGGTCAGTGTAGGGCATTTGTTTGAGTCCAGTAATCCTCTTTGTGAGGTACTTCTGTGGCCTTTCCAGCTGCTGCAGATGTCTTGTGAGGTACATTCCAAAAGGGGCGTTGTACTCTATAATGGGCCTAATGAGTGATGAGTAGAGGGTAATGATGACCTCTTTTTTTTCCTGGATGAGAACTCTTTTATGATGAGGTGTGCCGCGTAGAAGGACTTCCTGACTACTGTGGCGATGTGACTATCAAAGGAGAGACTACTGTCCACCTGGGTCCCAAGGTCTCTTATCACGCATTCGGTGTTAAGTAGATTGCTGCCTACGTGGTAATTCATGGGTACAGAGTTTTTACCAAAGGGGATGACACTGCACTTTTTGGCATTGAACTTGAGGCCATGGCTCTGACACCAGGCATCTGTCTCAGAGAGGCCCTTCTGTAGGATGTTCACATCATTTGGGGACTTGACTATGGCTCCTAGTTTGCAGTCATCTGCGAACTTCGTTAGCCAGAGGCCTTCTTTGTTAGCCTGTACTTCAGAGAAGTAGATACCAAACAGGAGCGGTCCCAGGACGGAACCCTGTGGTACTCCACTTGTCACTGGTTTGAGGTCAGATTTGGAGTTTGCAACTTTTACAGCGTGGGTTCTGTCAGTGAGCCAGTTGGCAACCCATCTTGTGACGTAGGGATTTATGCCTAGTTTATTGAGTTTAGCTATAATTCCAGAATGGGGGATGGTGTTGAAAGCCTTGGCGAGGTCAAGATACGCTGTGTGAACCACTTTACCCTCATCTACAGCTTTGGTGACTGCCTCAAAGAAGTCAATCAGGTTCAGGAGGTGATTGTAACAGTTAGTGTCACCTCGACCTCTTGTGTAAAAATTAGGGGAAAGGGGGTTGTGGATCCTACTTTAGGGCCGCTCATCTGAACATCTTTCAGCTTTTCCCAGTTAGGGGTTACCACAGCAGAACTCTGGTCCGCTAATGATTGGCAGTGGATTTACAGTGCCGAGTTACCAGCTCGACGCCCAACCTTCAAAGAAGGCACACCCATTCACACACGCACCTACCTGCATGTCTTTAATGTCACTCAACCACGGAGAGGACATGCAGACTCCACACAGAAGGTTCTCCAGCTGAGAATCTAACAGGAGAACCTCTTGCTGTGAGACAACAATGCTAACCGCTGCACCAAAAAGCCAATGAACTGACATTAAAAATGAATCCTAATATGTATAGCTTAGACTGCTTGTAAATAAACATCACATCTGATATTGTTAATCCTCGTTCATTCCTTACGTATGGGTATCTGTTCCGACCTCGGAGCCGAGCCGGCCATCTTCCAAGCTCGCGTCAGCCACAAACTCTTGAGCTAAAACTCTTACCCAGAATTCCCCTCTCCTTGTCACCTCAGATTTCGTTTGCCGCATCGCCATTCAGTCGTGTCAAGCTACTTCTCTTGAAGTATAAGTATAGATATTTGTTGTCAGACTAGTCTAATATATTTTTTTTGTCAGAAAAGTTTCTAATTTGTTGTCTTTTACCTTATTGCATTTAGCGGCTATATTTCCTTGAGTTTCCTTCTCTTTACTCTGCACTTTTTACCGTGAGGTATTTTCTCCCTTACCATCGTTGGTAAGCCCTTCCTTTCTTCATTACCTTTGGGTATTCTTTCGTACCATTGCTGGTACCCTTTCTTCTTTTCTATCATGGCAGATAAAAAAGGTAGTCCAGGATGTAAAAGGTGTTTAGATTGTGAACACAAATTACCTACATCAGATGCACACACTCTGTGTGTGTCTATTACTTGGGTGTCTCTCACTTATCTGTTGCCCGCCCTGTGGTATTTGTAAGAACTTTTCCAACAGAACTTTGAGAGGAAAAATAAATTGTTACTGAAGGGACTTCTTAAATCTCCCTTTTCAGAGTCTATTTCTGGGTCGGAGGCTTCAACCCCTCCTAGAACCCATAAGAAAAAATCGGATGATCCTACAAAGACCAGGTCTCTGCCTTCGTCCCCGGCTGGGGACTCCCACCAACCAAGACCCAAGAAGGCTAAGCTTTCTGCTTCGGAGCTCACTCTGTCGGCCCCAGTGCTTTTGGTGCCTAGACCTTCGGCGCCATCTGTGATTTCGGCTCCTTCTACTGTAGCCTTTACTGTATCGGTACCAAGGGGCTCTTTGGTTCAGACTACTACTACTACATTGGCACCGACTGTTCAGTTGGTGCAGACATTAACCACATCGGCTCCGACATCTTACCCAGAACATACGCCTCAGTTATTGACACCAATTTTTTTTGGTTCCAGCTTTGGTACCTGCATCCACTTCGGCACCGATCTTTTTGTCAGTGCAGACCGTGACCTCTGCACGAATGATTTCCTCGGTGCAAACACCCATAGTCCAGTCTCTCTCTGCACCGTTGTTCTCATTGTGGACTGGTGAGGTGGGCCCTGAGCTTGTCTCTTCTGTGGATAGACCTGTTTATCCCTCAGCTGTGTCCGTGAGGTCCACTAGAAGCTTTTCTGAATACGATGTGTTGCGTCTTGTGGATCAAGTGCTTCTGGCCAGAGGTATCCCACCCCCCAGGACCTATCCTTCCTTGGCAGGTGATCACCCATTGCCAAAGACCCTTTTTTATTCTCCTCCTTCATTGCCTTTGAAGTCCCTTGATATAGCACAGTCTTCCCCCTCTACAGTTCCCTTTATGGACCTCACTAAGGAACTGCAGTTGCCTTCGTGGCAGGAGAGTTTTGCTACGACCCAAGATGATAGTTGTGACACGAGTAGTTTGATGTTTCACAGCCATCCGGGGACTCTGGGTCAGCAGGCTGAGCCACTTAGGGGAGGGGTGACCCCTGATGTCCTTCAAGGATGCATCTGCAGTCCTAACAAATGGGTTGTCCTGCCAGGCAGCCCTTCGGTCGGCCGGATTCCAAAGTCTGGGTCTGGCCTCGGCTGATGTCGCACTTCACCCGACGTCATAGCGGCTGTTCATTGGGTATAAAGGCATCAGCTGACGCCATTTTCCCCAGTCTTTCTTGCCGCGTGGCACCCGAAGCAGAAGCTGTTCGCAAGTGCCGGTCGGTCAGAACCAGAGATTGCTACTACCGAAGACTTCTAAAAAGCTAAGTACCCCGTTGGGGACTCTTTCTTGCCTCAGCCGATGTCAGAAAAAGTGAATAACTGTTTAACTTGTGGGAAACAAATACCTCATAAAGATTTCCACTCTTACTGCCTACCTTGTTTAGGCCCAGACCACGACGTAGCAGCTTGTCTAGCCTGTGCTTCCTTCAACCGACGGACACTTAGACGTCGGTCGGAGTTTGCAGAGGAGTTTTGCTCGCTTTTGCTTATAACATGCCGTCGGAGACTCCGACTTCACAATTAGCTAAAAAGCGTAAGGAAAAGGACCGACACTCGCGGTCCGCGGTTTCGGCCGAAACCGCGGTTAAGCAAACCGTGAGTGTCTCGGTTTCAGCTGAAACAGAGTCCGCGGTTCTTCCTTCGGCCGAAAGCATGCCTCCTACAACCGAGGCCTCATCCAGCATGGCTGAATCTGCTACGGAAATTCCACCTGGTCTTACAGGTTCTCAGGATTTATCAGATACTATCCCCTTAGATATATCTACTCCTGCACGTGGAGCTGCTAGGCCCCCTGCATCCATGTCAATTAAGGCTTTTGCCAGGGCTAAAGCAGCTAAATCAACAAAGGCCTTGCCTGCTAAAACTCCCTCTCACAGGCCTAGCTCTAGTACTCAAATGCTTAGTCTAGCAGAGGATCTCATTTCTTTGATCAGGGGATCCCAGCCTCACCCTGACAGGGCCTCTCATCCCCCTCCAGAGAAGAGGCCTAGAGCAGAGCCCCCTGAGCCAGTTTCTACTGATTACTCCTCTGATGATTCAGACAATACAAATCCCCCAGAAGGCCCTTATTCTCCATATGAGGACTCAGATGCAGAAGACTCCATCCCTTCTGCCACTCCTCCTGAGGAATTTTCTTTTGGGGAAACACTGCATGCTATGAGAGAACAATTTCAATGGCAGGGCCAGGATTTTTCAGACTCTAGGAAAAGGCTTAGGACCTTTTTACATTTGCCACAGTATAGGCCTTTAGCCATTCCTCCAGTACTTACAGTTGTGGATGATGCATTTAATGATGTTTGTACTGCTCCTGACTCTCTTCCTCCGGCCCCTGCTAAGCCCGACAGATACTACAGGGTTCCGGACACACATTATCACTTGTATAAGGCTCCTATTGCAGATCCTGAAACTATTTCACAGGGCCCCAAAGCTGTAGCAGCTGCCTCTTCCAAAACCCTCCCTCTGAAAGAGAATCTAGAGCTTTAGAGAGATGGGGTAAAAAGGTGTATACTTCTGCTACTCTTTCGCCAGGGCCTTAAACTGTCAGTTCCACATGATTCAGTATCAGGAATTCCTGTTAGATCAGCTAACTAAAAAACTGTCCTCACCTGAGCCTTTAGATCGTAAGTCCCTTCAGGATTTGGTACATAACACTCAGCAGGTCAGTAATCATTCCTTAAAATGCGGCTATGATGCACTGGAGGCCTCCTTTAGATCAGCTATGACTGGTACAGTGATCAGAAAGCATGCATGGTTAAAAGAGCAATCCTTACCAGACCATGTAAAGTCCAAGCTTCTAGATGCTCCCATGGAAAAGCACAGTTTGTTTGGTTCCCCGGCACAGCAAGTGTTGAAGAAGGTGGAAGAAAAAGCTAAATCTGTCCAGACAGTCAAGGATTTCTTACAGGTCCAGCCTCCGAGGTTTAGTAGGAACTGGCCTTCCAAGAATTGGTCCTTTCCAGACACCACCAGAGCACAGAGAAGCAGAAATAGATGCCCAAGGGGCAGGGGTCAATCCAGAGGTGCCTACAGGGGACGTCAGTGGCAGCCTAACAGCCAGAGAAGTACTGCCACAGATCCAGCCACTACCACTTCCACAGAACAATCACAGTGACTTGGCTCTGAAACCGCCTACCAGGGAACAACTAGAAGCACCCTTAGGCGGAAAGTTAGCTTTATTTTCAGTAAATTGGCATCATATTACAGGAGACAAATGGATTTTACAGACAATAGACAAAGGCTACAGGTTTCACTTCCATACTCTTCCAAGGAAAAGAGGAATGCCAAACCTACCTCCAAACCAAAAGACAAACGCTCTACAGCAAATAGACCACTTGCTAAGGATGAGAGCTATAGAAAAGGTACCGGCTATGGAACAAGGACAAGGATTTTATTCAAGGCTTTTCCTGGTACCAAGAAAGGAAAACCAATGGAGACCTATCCTCGACCTGTCCGCTCTGAACACATATCTCATTGTTCCAAAATTCAAAATGCTGACCCTACAGCAACTTCTTCCCATGCTGGGCAAGGAGTCTTGGCTGGTGACTCTGGATCTCAAGGAGGCATACCTGCACGTCCCCATACGACCAAATTGCAGAAGATACCTCAGATTTCTTGCAGGATCAGAGCATTATCAATTCTCAGCATTGCCTTTTGGCTTATCTACTGCGCCCAGAGTATTCACGAAATGCCTGGCATCAGTAATTGCTCATTGCAGGCTTCAGTGAATTCAAATTTATCCATACCTGGACGACTGCCTGTTACAAGCGGACAGCAAAGACAAATTAACAAAAGATTTGAAAAAGGTTATTCACCTGCTGCAAGCCCTGGGATATACAGTCAACACAAAAAAGTCAAGGCTGATACCATCCCAAAGGATAACTTTCTTGGGTGCAGAACTGGACACATCAAACCAGATGGCATTCCTCACAGCAGAAAAACAGAAGCAGCTACCACTCTATTTCATGGCATTAACAGCGCAGAACCAGCTTACAGCAAGAAAAATCCTGCAAGCCCTGGGCTACATGGCATCCTGCATAATATTGATTCCACATGCCAGACTACATATGAGGAAGTTGCAATGGTACCTGAGGAATTTATGGTCTCAGCACAAGCACAGCCTAGATACCCGAATTCCAATAATTCCATGCCTGAAGCAAGAATTCCAATGGTGGGCCCAGGCCTGTCAATTGAACAAAGGACTGCCCTTCCACAGGCCCCACCCAAGCCAGACTATCACCACGGATGCCTCAGACCTCGGTTGGGGGGCACGCATGGTGGACAAGTGCATACAAGGCTTATGGACTCAAGACCAGATGAACCTACACATAAATCAAAAAGAGATGCTGGCAGTAAAACAGGCAATTCAGACATTCAGACCGTTTCTTCAACAGGGTCATTTGCTGATAAGGACAGACAACACCACAGTTATGTGGTATATCAACAAACAGGGAGGCACACATTCATATCCTCTATGCCGGATGGCAATGGACCTCTGGAATGTGGCCCTGAACCTCAACATTCAGCTCCAGGCCATATTTGTGCCAGGAAAAGAAAATATACTAGCAGACATCTTAAGCAGAACTACCACGGATGCCCACGAATGGATGCTGCATCCAGACATCTTCAAATCCATTACAAGGAAATGGGGACTGCCAGAAATAGGCCCCTTCGCATCCCCACACAACCACCAATTGAAAAAATTCTGCACAAGGACATACCACCCACTTGCTTGGAAGGTGGACTCCCTATCCTTCAGTTGGGAAAACCTGACAGCATATGCATTCCCACCTCTTCCTTTGATGCACAAAGTGCTACTGAAGATCAAAGAAGAACACCCGAGGATCATCTTGATAGCTCCACACTGGCCGAGGCAACATTGGTACCCGCTACTGAGGAGTATGTCTCGGGAACACGCATGGCCTCTACCCCTACTACCTCTACTGCTAACACAGAACAACTTCAAGACCCTGCATCCAAACTTGAAAACACTGCAGCTAGCTGCTTGGAACATTACATAAGACAAAATAACCCAGATTTATCTCAAAGGGTTAAAGACATTATCTTGGAGGCTCGCAGACCCTCAACAAGGAAAACTTATTCAGCAAAATGGAAAAGATATCTCATTTGGAGTGCAACAAAAGGAGTAGATGCATCATTGGCGAACATAGCTAACATCCTGGAATATTTAGCAGAGCTTTTCCACAATGGCCTGTCTTACTCCTCCATTAAGATTCATGCATCAGCAATTTCAGCAGAATACAACATGGATCCTCCAGTCTTCTCAACCTCTACTCAGGCAGTTTCTCAGAGGAATTAAAATGTAAAGCCACCAAGGAAACCACCATTGCCTACATGGGACTTGAACTTTGTGTTAGAAAAGTTGACACTCCCCCCTTTTGAACCAGCAGCAACAGCAGAATTACAGTACTTATCTTGGAAAACTGCATTCCTGCTTGCAATCACTTCAGCTAGAAGGGTTTCTGAATTACAGGCATTAATGGCAGTTCGGCCCTTCCTTATCTTCCATCAGGATAGAGTGTCCATGAGAACTAATCCTACCTTTATGCCAAAGGTGGTCTCCAGGGTATCATTAAACCAAGCAATACACCTACCAACATTCTTCCCCAACCCGCAGAACAGGGGGGAAAGATTACTGCATACCTTGGATGTACACAGACAATTGCGCTACTACCTGGACAGAACCAAGAACAATAGAAAAACTGACCAGCTTCTGGTAGCATATGCAACAGGAATGGAAGGAAAAGCAATTTCAAAACAATCTCAAAATGGATAGGAAATTGCATTAGATTTTGTTATCTTTTCATGGAAAGGCAACTCCAGAAAACATCAGACCTCACTCCACAAGGGCTACAGCCACTACTACAGCTTTCTTATGAGGAGTGGCTACCAAAGACATTTTAGAGGCTGATACTTGGAGCTCCGTGCATACATTTGCCAAGCATTATAATCTACCTTTATACTCCAGATCCCGAGCAGGTTTTGCCTCTGCTGTTTTGCAAGGGATCTTAACTACACCATAAACTCTTAGTGCCTCCTTAATGCCTCCTCCCCCAGTTTGGCTATGGTATTCTACCCATTTGTTAGGACTGCAGATGCATCCTTGAAGGACATAGTACAGTTTTGTACCTACCATAAATGTAGATGTCCGAGAGGTATGCATCTGCAGTCAGGATTACCCACCCTCCTTCCCCTCTGCGGTACTCCTAGGGTATTTACCCATCTTGTAGCTAGCTGGGGGAATCTATTATGGTGTATTTGTTTGTATATATGTATATACATGTTTATTTTTATTTGCTCTCTTCTGTTTGGAATCATTTGCATTTATCCAAATTTAGCCTTCCTAGAGGGCACCTGGCATCTGGGGCAAGAAACACTGAGGAAAATGGCGTCGGCTGATGCCTTTATACCCAATGAACAGCCGCTATGACGTCGGGTGAAGTGCGACATCAGCCGAGGCCAGACCCAGACTTTGGAATCCGGCCGACCGAAGGGCTGCCTGGCAGGACAACCCATTTGTTAGGACTGCAGATGCATACCTCTCGGACATCTACATTTATGGTAGGTACAAAACTGTACTTTCTGGACACTCACCCCCTCTTCAGGTGGACCAGCCTTCCAACTGATGGAGAAGGCTCTGGCGTCTGACAATACTGTGCTCTCCCCACCCTCCTCTGGACCGCTATGTTCACAAGTCGCACTTAGCGGACACTGGTTGCAAGGGCCACAGGAGGTATTCCCACAGGAAACCCCCTTTCCATTGTCTTCCCTGACTTCCCCCTCTGAGGAAGTTCACTGGAAAAGTTTTTGCTAGAGGAAGCACATGGACTCCACAGAGGAGTCCCTTACTGAAGACACAGAGTTTGATGATGGGGAAGGGTCGGTCACCCTCTGAGGTATCCTTTGGTGATATCCTCGAAATCCTTAAACAGAGAGGTGACTGGCAGCCCTCTAATCCGACCTCTGAGGAGTCTGTGTTCCTGCAGGCTTTTTGCGCCCGTCCCCCTACCTCCTGGGTTACTCCACCTGTCGAAGTGGTCCGGCTCATCATGCAGCGTGCATGGAAGGCTCCTGACACCGTCGAGGCTATTCCTCGAAGGCCGGATAAGATTTTGTCCCCTCCTGCTACAGATCCCCATTGGTCCAAAGGTCTTCCTGTGGATGTTCTGGTGGTGGCGGCCACAAACAAAAAGGATCTGATGGAAGAAGAAAGCTAGACTGTCCATCCGCCCAACAAAGAATCCCAGGCCCTGGACAGGATAGGGAAGCGCACCTTTGCATCAGCGACATTTTAAGGGATCTCATTTCCGAGCTCTCTGAAACCTTGGTTGGTGCCATGTCTGATGAGGTCCGTGACAAAGTGGCCTCTCAGCTGGCCACCATTGAGTCAATATCTAACTCCTCCATGCGACTGACATCTCACGCAACAGAAGGAGCAGCTAGAGGGGCGGGTTCAGGCGTGGTCTTGAGACGACAAGCCTGGATGCGCTTGTGCAATTTCGCGGAACCCTTTAAGGCTTCCTTTCTTAACACTCCTATTGAAGCCTCTTCGTTGTTTGGCCCCAAAGTTAAAAGCACACTGGCCAGATGTGAACAGGACGGCAAGACCCTTTCTGCCGTAGGTGTCCGTTATTCTTCCCCTCAACGTGCTTTCTCCCGACACCAAAAGAGTGGGAAGATATTGTTCAAGAAGTCTCAGGGTCCTTTGCTTGACACACAGGTCAAGTTCTCCCCTAGAGGCAGAGGGGGAAACTCACAGGCAAGACGCCCCTTTTGGGGCAGAGGGGGTCCGCATAACCAGGGTTCCAGGGACTCTGTTCCTGGCCAATCCTACCAGCACTCCTAAAGAGCGGCCCAACTCCTTTCCGCTGGAGGTGGTTGGGGGTCGTTTCTCTTTGTACTCTTCTGCCTGGCTAACCATCACCACCGATTCTTGGGTACAAAGGATTATGACCAGAGGTTATCATATCCCCTTCGATCTTTGTCCTGTCTCTTAAAAAAACCTTCTCAACATTCCACCCAGTCAAAGGGAGGAAGCAGCATCAGAGATATCAAAGCTGCTAAGAAAAAGAGTCATCCAAATAGTCCCTCCAGACCAGATAGGATCCGGGTTCTACTCGATACTATTTTTGGTGCCAAAGAAAACAGGGGACTGGAGACCAATTTTGGATCTCAGTATACTGAACAAATTTGTAAGAGTGAAAAATTCCGGATGGTCACAATACAGTCTATCCTCCCGCTTTTAGACAACATGGTGGTGGTCTGGTACATCAACAAACAAGGTGGAACCAAATCTTACCCCCTTTGTCGAGAGGCCATGAGGATATGGTAATGGGGGATGGCTACCAACCACTTTCTCCTAGCAATGCACATTAACGGGAGTTTCAACGTGATAGCAGACAAGACTCAGCAGGTGCATTCTACAACCTCACGAGTGGTTCCTGAATCCCTTGATAGCAGCAGAGATCTTTCACCACTGGGGCCATCCTTGCTGCGACCTCTTTGCATCCCTGACCAACTACAAATGCAGCAACTACTTTGCCCTGATTCCCCCTCCAGGACAGTCACCCCAGGGACGCTCTAGTCCACGATTGGCCCTCGGGTCTTCTCTATGCCTTTCCACCTCTCCCCCTCATCCTACAGTTTCTGAAGAAAGTACGTCAGTTGAAGAGCAAGGTGATCCTCATAGCACCATATTGGCCTCGTCAGATTTGGTTCCTCTTCCTTTGGCCTCACCTGCTAGATCAACCATGGATTCTCCACCCAACCCCGAGGTTGATCTCCCATCCACAGAATCTGATTCACCCATCTAGACAGCCTGAAGCTCACAGCTTGGCTCCTCCAATTCCCTTGATTGCCTGGCAGAATGATCTTTCATTACCAGTATGGGACATTCTTATTGCATCTCATAAGTCTTCCACTAGAATTACTTACCTAAGCAAGTGGAAAAGATTTACCTGTGGGTTGAAAGAAAAACAAGTAGACCCTTTTTCAGCACCAGTGCCTATAGTAGTAGAATATCTGGCCGACCTGTTTCACTCGGGTCTATCGGCATCTACGATTAGAGTGCATTTGGCTGCAATATCTAACTTCCATGGGAGTGTCCAGGAATGCTCTCTTATGTCACACAGACTATGCAAGACCTTCATAAAAGGTGAGAATCATCTGAAGCCCCCTTTTAGAGAGGCTATTCAGCCATGGTACTTGACGTTAGTTCTACAAGCTCTGACAATGCCTCCTTTTGACCCAGCTTCTTGCGACCTCAGATATTTGTCATGGAAAACCCTGTTTTTGGTCGCCATTACTTCCGCCAGACGTATCTCTGAACTTCAAGCATTATGCATCAAGAGTCCATACTTGATTTTTCATAGAGATAGTGCCTTTGAGAACTAATCCTTCATTCCTGCCAAAAGTGATTTCTGAAATGTCCATTAATCAAACCATTGAATTGCCAGTTTTCTTCCCCAATTATTCTAACAGAGGAGAGTATTGCCTACATAACCTAGATATTCACAGACAAATTTGTTTCTACTGGGACAGGGCTAAAGCTTCCCGTAAATCAGACCAGTTATTTTTGGCCTATTCTGGTCCTAGATTAGGATGTGCTGTTGCCAAGGTCACATTGGCTAGATGGTTGAAAGACTGTGTCACCTTCATTTATTCTCAAAGGAACACTCCTTTACCGACTACCATAAAGGCTCACTCAACTAGGTCGGTGGCAACTTATGCTGCCTTCCATGCCAGAGCTTCTTTACATGACATCTGTGCAGCTGCGACTTGGGCTGCGCCTCATACCTTCGTCAATCACTACAAATTGGATTTGGCCTCCAGGGGAAGAGCATCTTTTGGTTCTATGGTACTCAGGAATGTCCTTCCATGAGAGCCTCCCAGGAATTGAGTTAGCTGGGGACTCTGTCCCATACGTAAGGAATGAACGAGGATTAACAATATCAGGTAAAGAAGATGTGTTACCATAATGTTCCATCTGTATTGTTGATCCTCGTTCAGTCATTACGACCCTCCCTCCTTCCCCCTCCTGTGGCTTCTAGTGGATCTCACCATCCAGTTCTTTTAGGTCATTTGACCAGAGGTAGCCTCTACCTTCTTTTGACTTGCAAACTCTGTCCGAGGTAACAAGGAGAGGGGGATTCTGGTTAAGAGTTTTAGCTTGAGAGTTTGTGGCTGACTTGAGTTTAGAAGATTGCCGGCCCGGTTCCGAGGTCAGAACCGATACCCATACGTAATGACTGAATGAGGATCAACAGTAGAGATGGAACGTTATGGTAAGACATGACTTCTTTTTTAGTCTTCTTCATGGCATTCGGGAGTCCACTTTTTTTTGCCCAGCCTCACAAGTCTGTTTATCAGACAGTTCCATTAAATTTATCCATAAGAGGTACTGTGGAATGTCAAAGTGCAGTGGTTTTCCTTTCCAGGTTGGAGGACTAGAAAAAGAAAGCAGTTTCCCTTTTTTGAAGACTATTTCAACTGTAAAGCTTCTGAACTGCATCAAATTTAGTGTTTGTCATATGTGTTGATGGAATGTCCTTTAAGGTCATATTTAAGTACTAAAATATAGAGCTGTGAGTTGTATGGTCTCTCAGTTTCAATTGAAAATATATTTTTCCTTCTTTTAGTTTGCTGATATTTGATTGTATGCTTGCTTTCTGAACAAAATTGGGTGTGAACTGCATTGCCTATGTATTATAGACCTGTGAAGTTGTTTTATACTTGGAATCGAGAATGCCCTAACTAAACACCTACCAGCCATGTTGAAGTGTATTGTTTGTTTGCTAGTGCCTTTGCTTTAGTTACTTTTATTTCTTGTACTCGTGATAATTGAGCAAATGTTTTTACAAAAATTAAATATATTATGCATTTTTTTTTTTTTTTTTTTTTTAATTTTCACTGTTCTTTTTTTTTTCTATAACCACAACCTCAAAATGATTTTCTGGTAGGTACTGAGCAATGATTTACATGCAACTGCAAAACATTGTTTAATCAAAATACTTACGTTTATAGACCAGCTGCTTCTTATTTACATTGTGGTTTCTCTGCTACACCACCTTGAATTAATTTGCAATGACAGGTGGTCATCTGCAAGACCTGTTTGATAACTGTTTTTTTATGAACACACAAAATCCACTGGAAACACCACACGGAGATGACCACTGTTATGGAAAGCTTCTTTAATAGGAACAGCTGCTGTTGTCAGTAGGATATTTTTTACTGCCGGACTGGCTTCTGTTTTGATCTTTTTCGTGAACTCTCCTGTTTAGATAATGGCAGCGATCTTATTTTGACTGTGATCGCCATGGATGGATTTTATTCCTGTGGTTTTTTTGAATGGTAATGGCATTTTGTTTTCGAGATTTAATGCAAGTTCAGGGCACTTTGCAGCTGCGGTTCAGGTCAGCATTATTTGATGTTTTGCTGCTGCGATGGTTGTAGCAATATGTTTTTAACGAAGATTATGTTTTGCATTTGTTATTAGCTACAATACACTGATGCCTCTTATTTCTAGACAAGTAGTTATTTCATGGGACATACTGTTTGACAGTAGTGTTTAGTAGCATCACTTCCTTACACCACATTTTCATTTGGTGTCGTTTGATGCATATGGTCTGTTTACCAATTGGATGCTGTACGGTAATGAGTTCAGTATGAGCTCAGTTGAGCGGTTTCAACAATAGAGTTAGTTTACATACTTTAGTTATATTAGGGAAATCGCTGTGTTGTACACTCTTATTCAGATATTATTGTTTTCCGGTTTATGGTTCATGTTTCGTGTTCCGGCCAGGATTACTTATAATTTTGTCTTAATGCAAGCTTGGTTTGCCAGCAGGCTTGTACTGTAAGTTTGACAGATGATTTTGTCCTGATGTTCTTCATTCCACATTGCTGCAGTCCTAACCATTGGGTAGTCCGCTGTCCAGTCGGCCCGAATACCAAAGTATATGGCTGACGTCGGTCAAGGCGCATTAGACTGACGTCAGGACGTCAGGGTACTAATGCGCATGACCGACGCCATATCCTCAGTCTTTTTTGCCGCATGGTCCGATGCAGAAGCAGTTTTGCGAGTGCAGGTTGGCGTTCTGAAATATTTCCGAAGTCGGAGTTTCAGACCGAATCAAAGTTGGCTAAGTACCCCGTTGGGGAACATTTTGGTTTTTTCTTGCCTCAGGATTTAACCGGATGTCAGAAAAAGTGAATAACTGTATTTCTTGTGGGAAGCAGATACCTCATAGGGATTACCATACTCTGTGTATACCTTGTTTAGGGCCTGAGCACGACGTTGTTGGTTGCCGCTCTTGTGCTAGATTTAACAAACGCACTATTAAGAGAAGGTTAGACTGTGCCAGGTTAGTGTTTGGGAAGCGTTGTAATTACAAAATGCCGTCGGATGCTCCGACGCCCGCTTCGTCCAAAAAACGCAAAGACAAAACAGCAAAGCCTAGGGTTGATGAACCGGCAGTCCCGGACGTCGGTTCTTTAGAAGGCTCAGTGGAGCCAGAGGTTTTGCCAGGAGTTTCTTTGGAGTCTCAGGCAGAGACTTTACTGTTACAGGATGTGCCCTCTCAGGAGGTAGGCCAGGCTGAGGGGGCTTGTCAGGTAACTGTTCTTTCCTCTCTTCCCAAGATAGTTAGAGCTTCTCCTACTGTTTCCAAAACTTCTTTGAGAGGTAGGCCAAGTTCAGCTTCAGTGGGGGCTTCTCCTAGCACTTCAGGTTCTGTGCCTAAGAAACATATGCTTAAAATGGCAGAAGATTTAATTACTATGATTAGAGGCTCTATGCCCCCTCCTGATAAGAGGCCTAGGGTGGAACCTGAGTTTGAAAGTTTGGAACAGTATTCAGAGGCTTCGGAGTCTTCTGCGGAAGACTTGCAGGAGTTTCCTCCTTATTCTGATTCTGATGTGGATGATTCCACACCTACAGCTTCTCCTCCTGAGGATTTCTCATTTTCAGAGACTCTGCATTCCATGAGGGAACACTTCAAATGGGAAGGCCAAGATTATTCTGATTCCAGGAAAAGGCTTAGGGAATTCTTATTTTTACCCCAACATAGGCCCTTAGCTATACCTCCTGTGTTGAATGTGGTGGAAGATGTTTTTGCAGTGGCTTCCCTGAACCCTGACTCTTTGCCTCCTGCCCCTGTTAAACCTGATAGGTACTATAGGGTGCCCGAAGCTCATAAGTATTTGTTTAAGAGTCCTAGGGCGGACCCAGAAACTGTTTCTCAGGGGCCTAAAGGTGTTAAGGCCTCTGTGGTTAAAAATCCTGTTCCCACTGATAAAGAGGCAAGGGCTTTGGATAGGTGGGGAAAGAAAGTGTATACTTCTTCCACTCTAGCCATGAGAGCGTTGAATTGTCAGTTTCACATGCTAAAATATCAAAATTATCTCCTTTCACAATTGAAATCTAAGGTGGATGCTTTGGCGGAAGGTATAGAGTGTAAAGAGTTGCTGGATTTAGTTCATGTGTCGGAACAAGTGGGTAAGCATTCTTTGCAATGTGGTTTTGATGCTGTGCAGGCCTCCTCGAGGGTGGCTGCCACTAGTTCTGTTCTTCGCAGGCATGCCTGGTTGAGGGATCAGAATTTAGCAGAGCATGTTAAGACTAGGATTTTGGATGCTCCTTTACAGTCTGATGTGTTATTTGGTTCGCCTGTGGAAGCAGTTTTAAAGAAAATGGAGGACAAAGCTAAGTCTATGCAAACTGTTAAAGATTTTTTGCAGGTGCAGCCACCAAAGTTTAGTAGAAATTGGCCTACTAAGGCATGGACATATCCTGCTTTTGATTCCCAGTCTAGGGGTAGGTCTAGACGTGGTAGGGGCAGAGCTCAAGGTTCTTTTAGGCCTAGAACAGGGGGTTCACCTGCTCAGACTTCTGGTGAGGGCAGGGGTCAGTCCTTTCGTAAACAGACCCAATGACCTGCCTTTTCAGCTGCCAGTAGATTCTCGTCTGGTAGCTCCTTTGAGAGGAAGACTGTCTCTTTTCAAAGAAAATTGGGATTTAATCACTCAAGACAGATGGGTGTTGGATATCATTCACCACGGTTACAGGTTTTATTTCCACACATTGCCCCCTTTCAAAGGCATGCCAGACGTTCCTCCTCCACAAAGGGAAGAGGCTCACAAGCAAATTTCTCTGTTACTCCAAATAGGGGCCATTCAACCAGTCCCTATACCAGAAAGGGGCCTAGGATTTTATTCTTGCCTGTTCCTAGTACCAAAGAAGGGGAACACGTGGAGACCAATTTTGGATTTATCTATCCTCAACACTTATCTGGACATTCCCAAGTTCAAGATGTTGACGTTACAACAGCTTTTACCTCTGCTGGGCAAAGATCATTGGATGGTAACTTTAGATCTCAAGGAAGCTTACCTTCATGTGCCTATAAGACTGTGTTGCAGGAAGTATCTGCGTTTTCGAGCTGGAAATTCTCATTATCAGTTCTCTGCATTGCCCTTTGGCTTATCTACTGCGCCCAGAGTATTCACAAAGGTTCTGGCTCCAGTGATAGCTTACTTCAGGCTAAAAGGAATTCAAATCTATCCTTACTTGGACGACTGCCTGATTCTGGCTCAAGAAAAGGAAGACCTTCTACAGCATCTGGAATATGTCATAGCAGTGCTAAGATGCCTAGGGTATTCTGTGAACGAAATAAAGTCCAGTCTAGTACCCTCTCAAGACATGTGCTTTCTGGGTGTGAGACTGAATACAGCAGCCCAGATGGCCTTTTTAACCCCGGACAAACAAAAGAATCTTTCCAGTTACTTCCATCGGCTATCTCTTCAGTCCGGGCTGACTGCAAGGACAGTCCTTCAAGCCTTAGGGTTCATGGCATCTTGTATTCTGGTGCTTCCCAATGCCAAACTGCATATGAGGAAGCTACAATGGTATCTCAAAAATGTATGGACACAGCACTGCCAGGATTTGGACACTGTCATTCAAATAATACCTTGCATTCAAAAGGAATTTTTGTGGTGGGCTCAGGAATGTCACCTAAACAAGGGACTCTCTGTGACCCGGCCAGAGGCGAGTCAGATTCTAACGACAGATGCCTCAGACATTGCTTGGGGAGCTCATCTAAATGGAAAGTGGATACAAGACAAGTGGCCTGCCAGACTACAGCATCTACATATCAACATGAAGGAGATGTTAGCAGTCCAATTTGCATTAATGGCTTTCAAGGAGTTACTTCTTCCAGGGCAGGTGTTGATTCTAACAGACAACACAACTGTCATGTGGTACATCAACAAACAAGGGGGAACACATTCTTACCCATTGTGCAGGCAAGCAATGATTTTATGGGAGACTGCGCTCAGCTTGCAACTAACTCTTCAGGCAAGGTTTCTGCCGGAAGCACAGAACTCCTTAGCAGATGTGTTAAGCAGACAAATCATGGATCCCCACGAGTGGAAACTGGATCTTCATGTATTTCAAAGGTTGACAGTGTCCTGGGGAACTCCAGACATAGATCTGTTCGCTTCTCCACTAAACCACCAGCTGCCAAAGTTTTGCACAAAGAGGTTACATCACACAGCTTGGAAAGTGGATGCTCTTTCTTTCAGTTGGAAAAATCTTCATGTGTATGCGTTTCCACCTCTGCCTCTTCTTCCAAAGGTGCTTCTAAAGGTCAGACAAGACAAACCAAGGAAGATTTTAATAGCTCCAGATTGGCCTCGGCAGCACTGGTACCCATTACTGAGGAGTCTAGTAAAGAAGCCTCCATGGCCTTTACCCTTGATTCCGCACCTGTTGTCTCAGAGAGAAGGCCACCTGCTCAATGTCAAGCTTCGCTCTCTTCATCTCACAGCATGGCATATTCTGTTTTGAGAGACAGCCGGTCTCAACTTCCTCAACAAGTTTTAAATGTGATTATGGAAGCTAGAAGACCTAGTACAAGGAAAGTGTATGCAGAAAAATGGAAGAGATTTTTATTTTGGAGTGCAGCAAGGAATTTGGATATTTCTGAGCCTAATTTGAGTGTGGCTCTTCAATATCTTACTGAGTTATTGGACAAAGGTTTGTCCTTCTCTTCCATTAAGATTCATGCTGCTGCAATTTCAGCTCACTATGATTGTGACCCACCATTGTTTTCGCATCCTTTGTTCAAGCAGTTTCTCAGAGGGGCAAAGAATATAAGACCCCCACGTAGAGCTCCTACTCCTGCTTGGGATCTCAATTTTGTGTTGGAAAAACTTACTCTACAACCTTTTGAGCCTCAAGGGTACTGCTGATTTGAAATATTTGTCATGGAAGACTGCTTTTTTGTTGGCTATTACTTCTGCAAGAAGGGTTTCTGAGTTGCAGGCCCTTATGGCAGTAGAGCCCTTTCTGATTTTCCATAAGGATAGGGTATCATTACGTACTAATCCTTCCTTTATGCCTAAGGTGGTTTCTAGTGTGGCTTTAAACCAAACTATTCATTTGCCTACTTTCTATGCAAATCCCCAAAATAAAGGGGAAAAGATTTTGCACACTTTGGATGTACATAGGCAGTTGCGTTATTATTTAAGCAGGACTAAGGATTTCAGGCAGTCTCAGCAGTTGTTTGTTTCTTTTGCTTTGAGTTCTCAGGGCAAGCCTGTGTCTAAGCAAACTATTTCTAAGTGGATTGGGTTTTGCATTTCATTTTGTTATTCCCATCATGGCAAGGAGATTCCAGCTGGGATTAGGCCTCATTCCACTAGGGCTACTGCCACTTCAACAGCATTTCTAAGGGGGGTGGCAACTAAGGATATTTTGGAGGCAGCTACTTGGAGTTCAGTGCATACTTTCTCTAAGCATTACCACCTTCCTCTCTACTCTAAATCTAGGGCTGGTTTTGCCACAGCTATTTTGCAAGGCATGTTGACAGCTCCTGCTTCCTTATGATTTGCCAGCCTCCCTTACCTCTGCTTTGGGATTCTACCCAATGGTTAGGACTGCAGCAATGTGGAATGAAGAACATAGTACAGTTTTGTACCTACCATAAATGTAGATGTTCGAGGATCCACATTGCTGCAGTCCAATTTACCCTCCCGCCTTCCCCTCTGTGTTTAGGGGTGGTGGTGTGAGTTGCTATATATTATTGTACATGTGTATATATATATTGTATATAAGTTTGGTGCAGGGCTTTTTGGTGTTTTGGATTGGGCCTTGTCTTTTTAGGGTCTTCTGACATCTGGGGCAAGAAAAGACTGAGGATATGGCGTCGGTCATGCGCATTAGTACCCTGACGTCCTGACGTCAGTCTAATGCGCCTTGACCGACGTCAGCCATATACTTTGGTATTCGGGCCGACTGGACAGCGGACTACCCAATGGTTAGGACTGCAGCAATGTGGATCCTCGAACATCTACATTTATGGTAGGTACAAAACTGTACTTTTCACTTAAGCAGAACAGTCTGTTTAAGGCATTTTTTGCCAACTTTGCTATTTATGTGATTTTTAAACATTTTAAGGAATTTTTATTTGCTTTACACGAAATTGTTAATGTTGTTCCTTTAAAACTAGCCTACTATGATTGCTACAATTATCCAATTAGGGTTTAAATTGGTTAGTTTGAGCGCCAAAAGAGTTTGTATAAAAAGCTGTCTAATTTCTTGTCTTATTACACCTGAAGAAGCGTAGTACAGCTACGTGAAAGCGCTTGTGTTTTCCTGTTCCTATTAAAGAAGCTTTCCATAACAGTGGTCATCTCCGTGTGGTGTTTCCAGTGGATTTTGTGTGTTCCAGTTTCCTGTTTTTTCCACTTGGAGTCTTTGTTTTCTTGCTACAGTTCTTGGACTTTTTCTTTTTGTTGCTGTGCTGTATGCAAGGTAAACACATGGAGCATAACAATATTGAGTTGGACTTTCGTCCAGAGACTAGGATTACTGGAACATCTACTTGGGATTCCCTCAAGCATTGCAAAGAAAATCCTTTATTGGCTCTGGAGTTGAATAACCAACCAACTATGTCACCAACTACACCGAATGGTGAGAATGTTACCGAATTTAATGGATTATTTAGAATGCTCCAAGATGATTTATATCAGTTACAGAGACTAGCCTGGCAGAGGCTGCATTTAGAGGCATGCTTACACTTTAAGATAGTGCCTAGAGGTATGCGTGTATTTTGTATGCCATCCTATGGCAATAGCCATCCTTTGCTGTTAAGGAAATGGCAGGACCTTAATATACAGCTAGGTTTTAGTTACATTAACCTGCTGTTGGAATATTTTTCACCATTGGAGGTTGAGCTTAGAAATAAGATAGATTTACAGCATGCAGTGATTACTGAACGTTTCAAGACTGAGCATTTCATCAGGAGACTTGATTCTCTTTGGGTTCAGGTACAGTCTTATAGTGAAAGGCTCAAAGAAGTCAAACACAAGAAACTTACTAGGGATGCCAATGATTTTGCCAGTGGACAGATCTTTGTATGGCCTAGAACTGAGAATACACGTATGCAGAACACACGCAATGATGGGCTCCCCAATAATGCTGGTTTTTCATCGATGCTTACAGTTAGTTCCAACATTGAACCTTTTCTTGTTCAACCTGCCTCCTCCTCAGTCAATAGCATGACTAATCCAGCATCAGTGCCCTCCAATCCTACTTCCACTTCAGTCAATGGAGTTAATATGGACAATAGTACTCCGCCTCCCAACCAGCAGGCAGCCAATATCTTTGTCAGCAGGTGCCAGACCGAAGGATTTGTCCTCTGCAAGTAATCATTTTTTAACTTTTCCGGTCAAGGAACAGCCCGGATGGTGAGGCCGGTCAAGCAGCAGAGGCCCAAGGAAAAGAAAGGGATCAGTAGAAAACTTTCCAAACAACAGGAGACAAAGAAATTGAGCACTATGTCTTCACACTTAGAGGATGAGAGACTGAATTCACTTGTATACAATATCTCTAGTTATACCCTGTCTGATTCAGATTTGTCCCTTTTAGAGAAAGGACTGAATTTCATTCCCTCACAAGTCAGTTATTTAAGTGACATTTTAATAGACTTGAGGCTGTTTTGTCGTAACGTCTCTCAAGATTTTTTTCAAAGACAGCAATGTTTTGGACACTAACACCTTAAAGAGTTTTTTCAGGGTCAAGAGTAGTTTTACACCTATGATGCCACATAACTTGGAGAGTTTTCTGAAAATGTGTGAGAGTGAATTTTATGAATGGTTTAGGTTAAGCAGCAATAAAAAAAGATGCAGTTTTTATAATGTTAGTAAAGCTGAGCAGAGTTCCATTGTTTCTCTGAAGAATAACGAAAATGTCATTGTTAAACAAGCTGACAAAGGAGGAGCAGTGGTTGTTATGAATTCATCAGAGTACATTACTACTATGAACAACATGCTGTCAGATGATAAAGTATATGAAGTTATTTCTAGAGAACAGGTCAGTACAATTGTGAAGTTGGTACATGATAGTCTTTATGACCTCTTGATGTGTGGACAGATCAGCTGTGAGTTGTATGAATACTTCCTGATTGAGTTTCCCACCCTGCCTATCATCAAGGGTTTACCTAAGATCCACAAAGGGGTTGTACCAGTACCAATGAGACCCATCGTTGCAGGTGAACGGTGGATAACCTCCACCATTTCTTCATTTGTGGAAGGGCTATTACGCCCCTTGGTAGATGACATTCCAGTCATTTTGAAAGACTCATACCAGCTTATTGAGTTCCTTAAAGGCTTCAAGTTGGATGGGAGTGAGGCAACATTGCTATTAGTGACCATGGACGTCCAGAACCTTTTCACTAGCATTCCCAATGACTTGGGGATGCAGGCCATTAGAGAGATTCTTGTTAGCAACTCAGGTTATAGCAATAGCAGACAGATTTTGATCAACTGCCTGCTAGAAATGATATTAGAGAACAATGTATTCCTGTTTCAGGATCAGCTATTCCTTCAGAAATGGGGAGTTGCCATGGGCACTCCCTGTGCGAATAGTTACGCTAACCTTGTGGTCCATCATTGGGAATTGCGACATCTGTTTAAGCATCCAGATTATAAAAAGGTTAGAATGTACAAGAGGTTCGTTGATGACGTCCTTTTTGTGTGGGATGGGACTGAAGCGGAGTGTTTGAGCTTCATTGCTGCATTAGAATTGACCTCTACTTTTTTGAGATTTACAGCAGAAATCTCTCCTGTTCAGGTCCATTTTTTAGATCTAAAGTTGCAATTCAGTGCCAACAAGATAGGTACCTCCTTATACAGGAAATCTATTTGGAGGAATTCTTTGCTACGGTTTGAAAGCATGCATCCCAGGTTCACCTTTAGAGGGATTGTTTTAAGTCAAATATACTGAATCTGCAGAATTTGTAGTGATAAGAGTGACCTGGCCTCTGAGTTGAATGTACTTGAAGGCTTGTTTAAAGAAAGAGGGTACCCTCCCAAGTTAGTAGATGATTGTAAGCAGGAGGTTTTCATGAAATTATTTGGTAGGAGTGATAGTGCTGCCCCAGTCAGGGATAGTGCTCCTTTTCCCGCATTTAGTAACTACAAGTATGCTGATAGACTTACTTATGTTACTAAATACACCAGTGATGTTGTTGCACACAATAAAATTGTCAGCAGGAATTGGAATGTGTTGGTTGCAGATCCATTTACCAGAAAAATTGTAGGGGCCTATCCAACATTTAGTTACAAGACATGCAATAATTTAAAACAAACCTTGTGTGTAGAGCAGAGTCGTTTGATAAATAACCACCGCAGTGGTCCTCAAGGGACTTTTCCATGTGGGCACTGTCACATGTGCCCACATATATCGAATGATCTTAGTTTTCTACATCCTGATGGATCCTTTCTGTTCACACCCAGATTTCATAGTAATTGTAATAGCACTAACCTAATTTATTTGGCCATATGTGATTCATGCCAAGCCTTTTATGTAGGCCTCACGAAGAGAAGACTTCGTGATAGGATCTACAATCATTGCTATGACATCAGGAAAGGCAATGAAAGCAGTGCCTTGGCCAAGCACATTCTGGAATTTAATACACACAGTTTTAAGTTTATGGTTCTGGAACTGCTGGCAACCAATATTAGGGAAGGAGACAACATGAATCAACTGGCCGTGAGGGAGCTTAAGTGGATTTTTACCTTAAAGGCGCATTTACATCCAGGTATTAATCAATATGTTTCAGTGAAACCTGTTCTTAAGATGAGGAAGTAGAGACACAAGCTGATTTGTTCTGTTGTATGGCCCAATATTTAGTGTATCCTCAATTTTGTTTTTCTGTTTTTATGAGCCTTTCATGTGTTCTTTTAACAGGCTCACCCTCCTCAGATATGGTTCTATAGAGCCATCTATTGAATAATTTCTTCATATATTATGTCTTGCGCTAGGCTGTTATAGGTTTGTCTACAACTTACCCTATACTGTTTTTTTTGGTATTCATTATATGCATTGTATTAAGGCCCTCATATGGTATAAGGGAACAGTGGGCTGATATTTTATATAATATTTTATACAGTGGTGGTTCTTTGTTTTGATGGTGGTCTTATATAAGAGTGGTTATCTGTGTATGATGTTAGTTTCATCTTTTGATTGGTTAAGACATTCAGTCATGCATATGTAACATTCTTTGTCCTCCATGCTTTGCATTACTGTGTTTATGGTATGCTGGTGTTTGGCATATCTGTGCCTCCTGTTATATTGGACTACTGGATACTACTAAAGTTGTTGTTAACTCACAGATGGTTTCAAATTCCATCCAGTACTTTGTGATCTGTTTTGTTCTAGCTCAGTTTTTATCATGCTATATGCACCTCATTGTCATTATTTATGTTTTATGGTATAGTCTTTATACTTATATGTTTTGGTCAGGTCCCTTGGACCTTCCAGCTTCACTTGGGGGTTGATTGTTGACAGATTTTGCGTTTGTCTGGCCTCCAGTGAAATTATATTAGTGTGAACCATCTCACTAGTATTTCGCTAGATCTCTGGATGCCTGACATTATTAGAGGTGAGTGGTCTGGTTGCTTGTTTTCTAACAGTTGACCGTTGCGTTAATATTTTCCGTTTCAGACATTTTGGTAATATTTCTTTTATTTTTTAAACATGGGTGTCCAGGTTTGGGTTGCTAGATGGCGAGTCCTTCATTACGTTATAAGTCAACTAGTAATGCTTCAGTAAGCTAGCAGCTGGCTGCTACCTCGCTTTCTAGTTTGGTAGCTGCTGTTGTCAGTAGGATATTTTTTACTGCCGGACTGGCTTCTGTTTTGATCTTTTTCGTGAACTCTCCTGTTTAGATAATGGCAGCGATCTTATTTTGACTGTGATCGCCATGGATGGATTTTATTCCTGTGGTTTTTTTGAATGGTAATGGCGTTTTGTTTTCGAGATTTAATGCAAGTTCAGGGCACTTTGCAGCTGCGGTTCAGGTCAGCATTATTTGATGTTTTGCTGCTGCGATGGTTGTAGCAATATGTTTTTAACGAAGATTATGTTTTGCATTTGTTATTAGCTACAATACACTGATGCCTCTTATTTCTAGACAAGTAGTTATTTCATGGGACATACTGTTTGACAGTAGTGTTTGGTAGCATCACTTCCTTACACCACATTTTCATTTGGTGTCGTTTGATGCATATGGTCTGTTTACCAATTGGATGCTGTACGGTAATGAGTTCAGTATGAGCTCAGTTGAGCGGTTTCAACAATAGAGTTAGTTTACATACTTTAGTTATATTAGGGAAATCGCTGTGTTGTACACTCTTATTCAGATATTATTGTTTTCCGGTTTATGGTTTATGTTTCGTGTTCCGGCCAGGATTACTTATAATTTTGTCTTAAAGCAAGCTTGGTTTGCCAGCAGGCTTGTACTGTAAGTTTGACAGATGATTTTGTCCTGTTTTACTTAAGCAGAACAGTCTGTTTAAAGCATTTTTTGCCAACTTTGCTATTTATGTGATTTTTAAACATTTTAAGGAATTTTTATTTGTTTTACACGACAATTGTTAATGTTGTTCCTTTAAAACTAGCCTACTATGATTGCTACAATTATCCAATTAGGGTTTAAATTGGTTAGTTTGAGCGCCAAAAGAGTTTGTATAAAAAGCTGTCTAACTTCTTGTCTTATTACACCTGAAGAAGCGTAGTACAGCTACGTGAAAGCGCTTGTGTTTTCCTGTTCCTATTAAAGAAGCTTTCCATAACAGTGGTCATCTCCGTGTGGTGTTTCCAGTGGATTTTGTGTGTTCCAGTTTCCTGTTTTTTCCACTTGGAGTCTTTGTTTTCTTGCTACAGTTCTTGGACTTTTTCTTTTTGTTTTTTTTTTTATGAGGTAAGAAACTACCTGTGATGAAGTTAATAGAACTACAGTAATCTAATTAGTTTAAGAATTGAAGCATTATTGGTTCAGTGTTCCATGATATCATGGCAAGAATTTTCAGTTCAGAGAGAAATATTCAAGGGGCTTTCATTGCCAACAAAATAAAATGCAAAAACAGTGCATTTTTGCATCAATAACTGTTTAATTTAGTATTGTATGTATGGTAAGGAAAATGCATCCAACTCTAGAGATGTTACTTAAACATGGTTTAGGACTTGACCAGTACACTTTAAACAAGATAGTAGCAAGTGTTCGCATTACAGGTTGTAATGGTAACAGTCTTCAGAGCAAATGCAGGTTATTTGACATGAAACCCAAAAATGTTGCCCACCAACCTAACAAGCAGTGTTCATCAAACGCACTGCCTTACTGGCATTCTGGTAATACTGCCCCGTTACCCTCTTCTGGCTGTTTACTAAAGCTCAAAGTCCTTCCTGTATCTGTCTGTGGGTGTGATGGAAATATCTTACAAACGCAGGATTCTTTCAGGTTTTCTAGTGCCATGGTAAAAGAAGGATAGTTTGGGAGACTGCTCCTTACTCTGCATCTCCTTGGCTCTGAGTTCATAAAATAAATCCTTTCGGGTTAAATTTCCTTGCTCTGCTTTTTTTCATTCAGTACTGCAGTAGCTTATTGTGGGTATGCCGCGGTGGTACAGCGGTAGCGTTGTTACCTCACAGCAAGAGGTTCTCCCGTTCGATTCTCGGCTTGGCTTGGGAGTGCCTTCTGTGTGGAGTCTGCATGTCCTCCCTGCGGTTTGGTAGCATTCGAAAGACATGTGTACATAAATGGGCATGCCTTCGTTGAAAGTTGGGCGTCGAGCTGGCACCTCAACATTTCGTAAAAATCTACTGCCAGTCATTAGTGGACTGGAGTTCTGCTGTGGTGACCCCTTACCGGGAAAAAGCCAAAAGACAAACAACTGCAGTAGCTTATTGTATTCTTTGACTTTTTTTTTTAGAAATTTGGTATATAAATGATAATACAGTATGCTTGATTGCCCATCAAACACTTTTCTATAATATGGAAAAAGAATATTATGAATTCTTCCTGTGATTCTGATTGTGTGTTTGGTACAGCAGCTAATCTGAGCCAAAAACACCGGGGAGAGAGATAGAAACGGGTGTTAGAAATGATCCATCTCTCCAAGTCCCCCTGCCAACAAGCAGGATAATTTTTGATGGCCCAGCAAACTTAAGTCCCAGCTGAACAAAAACAAAAGCATCAAAAGGAAATGACAGGATAAGATCTCAGACAAATCTAACAAATTTTCCTTTGCCAAAAAGAGTAACCCCACTTCTGACCTATGACTATGCCTTGTGCTGTGGCTTGGCCCCCATCCTTTCCAAATTTCCCATCTGGTGCCCATCTTGAAGGTTAGCTCTCCGCACGATGGTGTGTCAGTCAGTTGTAAATGACAAGTGGATGCTCCACATCATTTTCAGAGGTAACAGTTGGCAGTGGAGTAAACATACACTTCTATTCAGGGAGGTTCCCCCTCTTGTGCAGGACCAGACTTTTTTTTTATTCCCTCCTATACTCCGGGATAGTCCCTCCTTAGGAAAGAATGAACGGTTTCTACTCCAGAATTTTTTTGGTTACCAAAAAAAATGATCGTGTTGATCAGTGTTGGGCCTCTCCTTTCTGAAAACTTTTGGCAGGGTCCCCAAGTTCAAGATGTTCACCCTGCAGACAGTGCTTCCTCTTCTGCTGCACCACTGCTTCATTGTGACCCTGTATTGAAGGATATGTATCATATCCCCATTGCTCATCTCTTCAGGAGATATTTGAGGATTGTTGTGTCTGGTCCTCACATCAGTTGTCTGCATTGCCCTTTGGGCTATCCACTGCATCTCGTTTTTATGAAATGCTTTACTGCAGTAGTGGCTCTTTGCCGGATTCTGAGCATTCACATTTTTCCTTACTTCGATGACTTGTTGATCAGTGCAGAGTCTGTATCCAGGTATTTGAAATCGCTAGAAAATGTCTCAACCTTTCTTTCCCACCTAGGGTTCAAGTTGAATCTTTGGAAGTCCTGCATGACACCTTTGCAATAACTTGTCTTTCTCGGCTGCTTAATCAAGACCGACAAAAGAATAGCCTTTCTTCACAAAGACTAGGTCCTGTCATGTCAGAGGATGTTTCAGGATTTCACCAGGAGGAATGTTGCCTCAGTAGGAGATTTCATAATAATCCTAGGACTGATGGCATCCATGATTCTCATGATACTACTGGTCCATCTTCACAATGGCATGTTTGAAAACATTGGGCCCAACACCTACATCTCCAGGAATCCCAGTGGTCAGTCCTGGCCCTCATCAGACAAGAATTACAGTGGTGGATAGCATAGTTGAGTATCAGTTCAGGACTTTCCTTCTTCCTACGTATTTTGGCACAGTCCAGACAGATTTATCCACCTTCATTTGGGGCTGGGGGGCTGTGCCAATGGGAGTGGAAGTGCAAGCCACTCATAAGCTCAAGGATGCATGGGAGTACATCAGTATGAAAGAAATGTTTGCGGTGAGCCACACCTTGATAGCCCTTCACCACTTAAGGACACTATCCTCTCCTTGGGGATACAGACAGCACCACAGTAATGTCATACCTCAGCAGTCAAGGGGATAGAAGGTCGTACCCTCTTTAGGTGTGCAATGATGGCCTGGGAGCTAGCTTTATAGTATTCTGTGATTCTTCAGACATCGTGCATCCCTTCTGAGCAAAACATTGTGGCATACATGCAGCACAGATCCTGGGCAGATGTACACTAGTGGTAGCTCAAGACAGAGCTGTTTCCTGGATCTAGTCCAGATATGGAAAGCTCCTCAAATATTAGTCCCCCCCCCCCCCCCCCCATTTTCAAAACAGCTGGAGAAATTTTGTTCCAGGCATCCATGCAACCATGCTTGGAGGACACGGACATTCTTTTTCCCCTGGGTGGTTATGTTCCTGTGTGCACTTCTACCCTTTTCACTGATGTTATTTTACATTTGATTACCGGGAAAGTCTGACTATACACAGGTCCTTTTTCAGAGGAGACCCGGCAAGAAGAGCTCCACATTATACATACAATTTAACAAACATTTGAGTACATTATGTATCACAGTGAATTACATATATGCGACCATAGCATAATGAAACAGATTTCATACAGACATTATATAACTTCTACAGAGAATCGGGTAGAAAACCCATACATGAGTTTTTATAAACATTGTACATATTCTTTGTGTAGACATCACATTTGGGTTATCCCTGCCAGGGTAACCCTCGGCTGGCCCGAATACCAGAGGTATAGTATTTCTGCTTCGGTTGCTGTCGCTTCAGGACTGATGTCAGGTCTTCAGTAGTATAAAGTAAGGCCGCCAACGCCATTACATCATTTTTCTTGCCCTGTCAGGAGCCCCCAAGTGGGAGCCAGGATATGGTGGAAGAAACCCTCCAGTCGAAAGTAAATACCATTTTTGCCATGCTTCATCCTTAGAGTTAAAAAAAGAGGTTTGAGTTCAGCAGATAGCCATTCATTTTTGGTGGCTTTGCAAAGCCTGTGGATAAGTAGGTAGAATTTGAATTGTAGGTGGAGTCAAAAGTTGGCTAAGCTTAAGACTACTGTATTAGGATTGCATAAGGAGAGTATATGATTCCAGTTGTGGGCTGTGAGAAAGACAATGACTCTCTCTCCCCTCTGCCCCACATCCCCTCAGAGAGACAAGGAGGAAGACTTTCCCTCTTCCTAGAGAATTGGCAGGCCATCATCTCAGATCTAAGGGTCCTAAATATTAGTAGCGGTGTGTACAGATTCTCTTTCAAAGAAAACCCCAGATATTCAGGCTTCCTGGATGTGTCAGTAAATCAGAGGGCAGAAACAATCCATCAGATCCAAAAGCTTTATGCCCAAGGTCCTGTTGAACCTGCATCAAAAAAAATAGTCCTGAAAAGGATTTTATTCCAGACTCTGCCTGGTACCCAGAAAGGAGGGCACCTGGCACCCTATTCTAGACTTACTCTGAATCTGTCCCTCCTGGTCCCAAAATTCAAAATGCTGACCCTACACAAGCTTTTGCCAATCCTGACACCACATGCTTGGCTAGTGACTCTAGATCTGAATGATGCCTACCTCCATATCCCCATAAGGAAGTCCTACAGGAAATTCCTGCGCTTCAGAGAAGGGTCACAACAGTTTCAGTTCTCTGGCCTGCCCTTTAGTTTATCTACTGCTCCCAGAGTCTTTAACAAGTGCCTGACCCCTGTTATTGCCTTTTGCAGACAGAAAGGCATAAAGATTTACCCCTACCTGAATAACTGCCTCATCCAGGCATACACCAAGATCAGACTTCTGCAGGACCTCACCATTGTTCAGACTCTCCTAACCTCTTTGGGATTTGCTATCAATTGAGAGAAGTCCCAATTTCACCCCACAAGAAGGTTAACCTTCATGGGAGCTCTACTGGACGCATCAACACAAACAGCCTCCCTCCCTTTGGAGAAGCAGAGTTTCCTCCACTCTTACTTTATACAGCTGGTCCACAGGACCCACCTCAAAGCAAGGAAATTCCTGCAAGCGCTGGGATACATGGCATCCTGTTGATACCCCTAGTCAGACTGCACATGAGGAAACTACAGTGGTACATCAGCAACTTCTGGTGCCAACACTCAGTCACTGGAACACCAGCTGCCTCTGATTCCTTGCTTAAAGAAGGAGCTCTTATGGTGGCCAGAGAGGTGAACCTTGAACAAGGGTCTACAGTTCACTCTACCACAGGGCCAGACCATCACCACAGGTGCTTCAGACATAGTCTGGGGGGGGGGGGGGGGCACACCAAGGAAGTATGTGCACTCACTGTGTTTCAGAACAGGAGGTTCAGGGCCTCCATATCAACATAAAAGAATTGCTGGCATTGCACAAGACAGGCCTAGCTTTCAAAGAACACCTGAGACCAGGAGTGCTCTTAATTAAGACAGACAAAACAGCAGATGTGAGAGTGTTCAATCTCGCCTTTGTTCTTACACATGGGTTCTACACATGGGTTCGGAGCCGATCCTCGGCTCCGTGTCGGCCGCTTGCAAGCTCTGCATCAAGAAGAAGCTCGAGATCACCTAATACCCACAATCCCCCTCTGCCTTTACCTCAGATCTAGTTTGCCGCTGCAGCGTTAGCATCACTGGGTCGAGCTCGAGCACCTGAGATAAGATTTAGAATTTATTCTTGTATTTTTTCTTGGTACTTTAGTGTTAAAAGCTGTTTAGTGATAATTTGTGTGTGTGTGGTAAGGTATAAGGGAATCTCGGTACCGTTAAGTTATAAAACTTAGTTAGAGTTCTCTTCGGGGCCTACCACCCCTTATTGGATTTGACAACCGGATTGACTTTCACTACTGGATTTGACAATTTTACCGGACTTGACTTTTTTTCTGGATTTGACTATTTTTCTACTTAGAGTGACATGTCTGAAAAGGCCAAATCAGGGTTCAAGCGTTGCCAATGTGGGCAAAAAATGTCAGTAACTGACAATCATAGTTCCTGTGTCTACTGTCTTGGCCCTCTCCATCTGCAAGAAGACTGCTCTATTTGTCATTCTTTCAGTGGGAGGGTCATGACAGATAGGCGCAGGAAACTAATGGACAGGGGTTTATTAAAACCTTCCTTTCAGGAGGCTCTGGATGCTTCTGACCAGGCATCCAAGTCCTCGAAGGAATCGAAGACGTCGGAGCCCAAGTCATAGGCTCCGAGCTCTTCGACTAAAGTTAGATCACCGGTTCCACAGACTTCGGGGCCGAGTGTTCAACTGTTGTCAGTTTCCGAGCCTCGAGTCTTGGAACCGGTGATGGAGCTCCCTCCCTCGACACTATTGAGGTCGGCTCAGTCTTCAGTTCCTTCGACCCGTTCTTCTAAGCTCTCCGATATCGATGTGGTCCGTGTGGTGCAGAAGTTATTGGAACATTCGGCCCTATCCAAACTTATCTCGGTTTCCACCCAATTGGTGTCGAAACTTGAAGGCCTCCCATTATCTCCATCCCTTCCTCCTCCGAGACCTGTCCAGTCTTTGGAGCCGGAAGAGGTTGATCTACTGATTGTGGAGCCCTCGGTGCCAGAACCGTCCTTTTCTCGGTCTGCTCCTTTCACCTCGACTCCGTCGGATCCGGTACCGGAGTCTCGGAGCCGACGATCCGTCCTTGGTTCCGGGGCCGAGAGTCGAACCGACGTTTTGGTTCCGACTCTTCCTCTCGGGGCCTCGGTGCGGATCGATTCGGCTCCATCCTCGGGGTCGATGCCTGTCTCGGGGATTCTTCCCATTTCTTCGGAACCGGGAGACTCCTCGACTCGGGACCCGGGGGCCTTCGATCTCATGAGGAAGGTGTTGTCTACCCAGACAACCACATCAGTAGAAGCAGCCTCTCCTCCCCATAAAGGACCGTTATCTTCCTCTGCACCAACGGCCACATCCAAGCGTCGAGCACCGGTGTCTCAGCCACCCCTGGAGGGTGCCCCCTCTTCCTCGGAGGCTTCTTCGGATGCTCCCCCCGAAGAGGTCCCTAGGAAAAGATTGTGTAAGAGGAGACACTTAGATTCTCCACAAGAATCTTTAACATCCGATACTGACTTGGATGAGTCAGAAGGGTCCCCAAAGTCACCTTCAGAAGATGTCTCTTTTTCTGACATCTTGGAGATCCTGAAGCAGAGAGGTGATTGGCAGTCCCTCCCCCCTTCTGAGGATGAGTCAGTCTTGCTGAAGGCATTTGGTGCTCGCCCTTCCTCCTCCTGGGTCACTCCGCCCTTCGATGAGTTAATGGAGTTGATTGCTCGAAGGGCGTGGGAGACACCTGACACGGTGGAACCGGTCCCTAGGAAGCCTAATAAGTACATCACTGCACCCCAAGACAAGGCTTACCTCACTAAAGGAGTTCCAGTGGACGCCATGGTGGTGGCAGCGGCCACGAAAAAGGAGATGTCGGAATCTTCCTCATCTGTCCATCCGCCTAACAGAGATTCTAGGACTATGGACAGATACGGGAAGCGCATTTTTCAGTGGCTTTTTCTATGCGGTCCCTGAACTCTATTTGACCCATTTTACACGCTTACAGAGGGATCTAGTCAAAGAGTTGGGAGATGCCCTCCAGGGTACTACAGATGCTGCGGTCTCAGAGAAAGTTTCAGCACATCTAAATACCCTTACATCCATTGTTAACTCATCCATGAGGCTGATATCATACGCAGCCGAAGGATCGAGTAGGGCAGCGGCTTCAGCGATTGCTCTTCGTAGGCAATCCTGGATGCGCTTATGTTCATTTGCGGAAGCCTTCAAGTCTTCCTTTACTAACGCCCCATTTGATGGTGCCACACTTTTTGGCCCTAAAATAAAGGAGACCCTTACCCGGTGTGAACAGGAGGGAAAGACTCTGTCTGCTGTCTGAGTCCATTTTTCCACCCCTTCCAGACCGTACCCCAAAGGGCAACGTGGTGGGAAAATGTGGTTTCGAAAACCCCAAGGATCTTTCCCAGGCACACAGGGTGATGCCCCCTCTAGAGGCAGAGGAGGGGGCAGAGGTGGAAGACGCCGCCCTGGCGGCAGAGGGGGTCCGCAAAACCAAGGTGACAGGGATACCCCCCCCTGGAAAACCTTTCCAGCACTCCTGAGAGGAGGCCCGACTGTCCTGCTCTGGAGGCAGTCGGGGGTCGCTTAGCTTTATACCCTCAGGCCTGGCAAAACTTTACTACAGACAACTGGGTAAAAAGCGTTGTTACCAGAGGTTACAAAATACCATTCCTACCCACCCCCATTCCAAAGAAAAAACTCCCAGATGTACCGCCCCATCTGCGAGACCCAGCAGCTATAGAAATTTCAAAGCTGCTAGAAAAAAGTCATCCAACCAGTTCCAGCGGACCAAATAGGATTCGGGACTTACTCAAGGTTCTTTTTAGTTCCAAAGAAGACAGGGGACTGGAGGCCGATTCTGGACCTAAGCAACCTCAACACCTTTGTCAAGAAGGAAAAGTTCCGAATGGTCACGCTTCAATCGATCCTTCCATTCCTACAGGACGACGACTGGATGTGCTCAATAGATCTGAAGGACGCATACTACCACATCAAAATGGCCAGGGCGTCCAGGGATCATTTGCGCTTCCGGCTGGGAGCCAGTCACTACCAGTTTCGAGCCCTGCCCTTTGGTCTGACCTCAGCCCCCAGGGTTTTCACCAAATGCATGGCAATGGTAGCGTCTCATCTGAGGTGCCTAGGATTCCAGGTGTTTCCATATCTGGACGACTGGCTCCTGTCTGCCACCACCCGGCGTCAACTGATACAGGCCAGGGATTACACCCTACAACTTTGTATTCACCTCGGAATTTCCGTAAATTTCGAAAAATCTTTACTACAGCCATCACAGCATATCTTATTCATAGGAGCGGAATTAGATACGCATCATTTGATTCTAAGGCTTCCTACAGAAAGGATAGTCGCACTTCAAAACAACATTTCTCTCCTTCTGTCGTCCAAAAAATCCCCGGCAAAGCTGGTTCTAAAGGTCTTGGGTCTCTTGGCAGCTTCTCTCATTGCGATACCATTGGGAAGACTGCACATGAGAGTTCTACAATGGCTGCTGTTTGCACAATGGTCGTTCCAACAGCTACCTCTGACACACGAAATTCTGATAACAAACACATGCAAATCACACCTAACTTGGTGGCTTCAGACTTGCAACCTTTCCAGCGGAAGACCATTTGTGCTACCCACACCGTCAGCGACGATAACCACGGACGCTTCCCTGATAGGGTGGGGGGGCATCTTTCAGGGACAGACAGTCCAAGGCGAATGGACCAATCTGAGTACAATCTGCACATCAATGTTCTGGAGTTGAGGGCAGTGTTTTTAGCGTTGCAACACTTTGCTCCCCTTCTTCCTCTAGGGACTATTGCAGTTCAGACAGACAACATGTCCGTAGTCTGGTACATAAACAAGCAAGGGGAACCAGGTCTTATCAACTATGCAGAGAGGCCATGAGAATTTGGCAATGGGCGGAGTCCACCGGTCGCTTTCTGATCGCAACGCACATCCCGGGTCATCCAACGCCATAGCCGACAGGCTGAGCAGAGCAATACTGTTGCCTCACGAGTGGTCCCTCAAACAGTCAATTGCGAACATGATATTTCGCAAGTGGGGCCAGCCTTCCTGCGATCTGTTTGCGTCTCCAATGAACGCCAAATGCAGGAGCTACTTTGCCCTATTACCCTCCAGGGAAGTCCCCAGGGACGCTGGTGCATGATTGGCCCCCGGGTCTCCTGTATGCTTTTCCTCCATTTCCCCTGATTGCAAAGTTTCTGCAGAAAGCCAACAACCTTCAGAGGACGATAATCCTCATTGCCCCATTCTGGCCTCGTCAAATTTGGTTCCCTTTCTATTGCATCACCGCATTCGGGGACCTTGGATGCTGGACCCAGAGCCAGATCTACTGACTCACTCGTCAGGAGTTCCTCACCCATCTCTCGAATCACTCCATCTAGCAGCTTGGCTGCTCCGCTTCCCTTTCTAGCCAGGTCTGATTCCCTTACACCGGCGGTTCAGAATATTTTAGTGGCTTCTCATAAAGCTTCCACTACAAAAACCTACACCAGTAAATGGAAACGTTTCGTCTTCTGGGCTAATTCACATCATTTGGACCCTGTTATAGCTCCGTTGAACAAGATCTTGGAGTTTTTGACAGAATTGTTTCATGAAGGAGCTTGTCCTGCTACTTTAAGAGTGCAATTGGCTGCCATTTCTAACTTTCATGTGGAAGAATGTGGTGCACCTATTATGGCTCACAGACTTTGTAAAGCTTTTTTAAAAGGATCTTTTCATATCAGACCCCCAGTTAGAATTCCTACATCACCGTGGAATCTGAACCTCTTACTTTCTAAATTGATGTTGCCCCCCTTTGAACCAGCCTCAGTTTGCCCATTGAAATTTTTATCGTGGAAAACTCTATTCCTGGTGGCCATTACATCCGCTAGACGAGTGTCTGAGCTTCAGGCTCTTTCTATTAAACACCCTTATTTAATTTTCCACTCTGACAGAGTATCCCTTCGCACTAATCCATCCTTTCTCCCCAAAGTTTGCTCTACTAATAATATTAATCAGTCCATTGAATTACCCACCTTCTTCAAAAATCACTCTAATAAATTAGAGTATATGTTGCACAAATTGGATGTCCATAGGCAACTCAGGTTTTATTTGGATAGAACAAAAGATCACAGGAAATCTGATCAACTGTTTGTAGCCTTTGCTGACAGCAGGAAGGGTGTAGCAGTTACGAAACTAACTCTTTCCAAATGGCTAACTGATTGTATCACATACGTTTATGAGGCTTCTAATCAAACCTTATCGGTCAAACCTAAAGGACATTCTACGAGATCAGTGTCTACATCCTTAGCTCATGCAGCTCGCTTACAATTAGACACGATTTGTGCGGCTGCTACTTGGGCTAAACCACATACATTTATCTCTCATTACAAAGTGGACAGGGTTTCTAGGGATAGGGCAACCTTTGGTTCCACTGTGCTCAAGAACGTTCTCCCGTGAGTTCCTCAGGATCATGGAGCTAGGGACGCAACCCATGTGTAAGAACAAAGGCGAGATTGAACACTCTCACATATAGAAGTTATGTCCTTACCATAACGTTCCATGTGGAGTGTTCATCTCGCCTTTGTTCTTACACTCCCACCCTTCCCACCCTTAGGAAGAACGTTCGATTTGGTGCCTGGTCTGGAGTATTCTCCTTCTGCAGTTGCAATAGTTGTATTGTATGATACACTTGTGTATATATATATATATATATATATATATATATATATATATATATATATATATATGTATATATGTATATAGATGATCCTATCATTATGTAAATTTTGGTATGTGTGTGTGCTCTCTATGGCTGGTTTGCTTGCAAACTAGATCGGAGGTAAAGGCAGAGGGGGATTGTGGGTATTAGGTGATCTCGAGCTTCTTCTCGATGCAGAGCTTGCAAGCGGCCGACACGGAGCCGAGGATTGGCTCCGAACCCATGTGTAGAACCCATGTGTAAGAACAAAGGCGAGATGAACACTCTACATGGAACGTTATGGTAAGGACATAACTTCTATTTATGTGGTACATTAACAAGCAGGGGGCACTCACTCTTACCCCCTGTGTTGCTTAGCTATGCAATTCTAGCAGTCAGCCTCAAATCTGGGGCTGCATCTGATAACGCAGTATATCCCAAGGAAACAGAACACCCTTGCAGACCAGTTAAGCAGAAGCCTCCTGGATCCCCATGAATGGCAGCTGCACAGGGGGACCTTTGTCAGCATCAGCCAAAACTGGGGGAACTCGGACATAAACCTTTTCACAACTTCAGAAAACTGACAACTAACCAAGTTCTGCTCCAGAGAGTTACATCCAGAAGCATGGAGGGTGGACGCTCTCTCCTTCCACTGGGGCAACCTGTTTGTGTACACATTCCCCCTTGCCCCCGATTCCCAGGGTACTTCTGAAGATGAGGGAGAAGGACCAAAGGGCTATTCTCATTGTCCCAAACTGGCCCAGACACCACTGGTATTCCTTGCTCCTCAGTCTGGCCAAAGATCCTCTCATGAACCTGCCTCTCACAGCAGCCCTTCAAACTCAGGAGAAATAGATGTTACTGCATCCAAAGCTCCCCACACTCAGGCTGTCTGCATGGCTAATGCCCCAAAGCTGGATGACACTACAGCCTTCAGCAGGCAGGTTTTAAATATTAAGGAGGCCAGAAGGCCCAGCACCAGAAAATCCTCCTGCATCAAATGGAAAAGATTTACTGTCTGGTGCCAGAGCAAGGGCGTCAAAAGCACCCATACCTCTCTGGCATTGGTTCTGGATTACCTGGTAGAGGTCCTATAAAAGGGGTTGTCATACTCCTCCATCAAGACACACTCGTCTGCTATCTCTGCCTATATCCAGTCGGATCAGCCCATTTTTTCTTCAACACCTGTTAAAACAGTTCCTTAAAGGTGTGGCCCACATCGGACCACCTAGAAGGCCCCCTGCTGCAGTGTGAGATCTAAACGGAAATTCATCTATAAGCCCACAGACACCTAGAAATGTATTATCACATGGACTGCTTCGACTTGCACTAACATACAGCCCTGTGAAGCCGGAGCCTAAATTAGCCCAGCTAGGACAAATACATCACCTGCCTAGCTACAGTACAGCTGCAGTGTAGGTTATTCTCCTATATTTTGTACACTGCTTTAAAAGGTATTGTCTGTAAGCAAGAGGCTGCCACACTAAGGGACCCCCCCCCATTACAGCTCACATCCAACCCAACAATTATCCAGCTTCCCTGCACTCTGTCAGACTCTAAAGGAAGTCTGCTTACTCCAGTGTACAGGGTATCTAACATGCTGACCTGGATGAGCTGCATCTACTGATGTTTTTTGTGCTTATAGTCAGCCCCAGCGCATCCTGCTCCATTTGCCCTGCAGGCTCACTCCGCTCCCCTACCCCCATTCCCACCCACCCCTGCTTTCACTAGATTTATACCTATCAAGGCTTGCCCACATTTGCCATAACCAATGTGAACCCACACTTTCACTAATTAGGCCAGTTCACAACACCCACTCAGGCAACACCCACCTACTTTTATATACATTCACACACCTCCCTCCCCTTTCTAAAACATCATACCATAATCAAATGTCCCTCCTTAATAACAAAACACCGGACCCAAACAGCCATGTATGTCATCTCTGCATCACTCAGTAGTTTTCTTACTCCCTCACATCATACTACAGACCATTACTAGAAAGTCATTCACCTCCTTCCCAAACCTCCTCTTTGGCCCATCACAAAACTCCACCTTACACTTCTATATCTCCAACCCTCTTCAATACCAGCCCTCACAGACTACCACACTAAGAAAATCCTACCTCTGTGTACATCATCCCACACCTATCAAAAACACAGTAAACTACTTCACAAAGTTACCAAGTTAATATCACATCTTATCAATCAGTTGAACCTCTCCGGTGACATACACCCAAATCCTGGCCCCAATACCCCCATAATCAAGTAAACAACTCTACCACCATTGACCTAGGCCTATTATACCAGAAACATAATTCCCTTCTCCTCCCTAACGTAAATGCAAGAAGTATTGGAAACGAAGTCCATGAGCTGCATGCAGTGCTCTCCCACCATTCCCCTGATATAGTAATACTTACAGATACTTGGCTCAAATCCAGCAGTAACCACAATAAAATTGTAGCTTCCGGATTCAACATTCTACGAAAAGACAGGGTATCCAAAACGGGTGGAGAGGTAGCTGTCCTATTCAAAGACCACCTATTGGTTGACTGCCTACAACTAAGCATCCACAACTTTGACAATGTAGAACTTATCTGTACCAAATTGACACTTAACCCAAAAAAACAAATTAACATCATAGGTTGTTATATCCCACCTGGGAACAACATTCCCACAATAGAGAATATCCTATACAGGGCCTATAATTTCCTCCCACAGGAAACTATCCTAATGGGAGACGTCAATATTGACTGGCTCGACTATTCCTCTCAACCCCCAACATCATATATCAACCTACATGGATTCACCTGAATTATCACATCTCCTACCAGGATTGATAAGTCTTCCAACCGACACTCTATCCTAGACTGGATCTTAGTGAACAACCCATCCCTGTCAACCCTATCAGGCTGCCTCCCTGATGGTCTGAGTGACCCATCAGCCAACCTTTCTACTAAGATCCCGTACTACCCACACCAGCCAATCAACCTACGGGCTAATTAGAAGTAAAGAAACCTTCATCCCAAACAAGTTAATCTCCGCACTAAATAGCTGCAACTGGGAGTCACTCAGACAGCTATCCCTTCAAGACGCAGGCAAACTTCCTAACTATGCACCCTGGCTTAGTAAGGAAAGCAGATCCTTACTCAAGGCTAGAGAATAAGGCATGGGAACACTTCATAAACACAAAACCCCATCAATAAGACAAAGATTCCTAGAACTGTGAAATAAAACCAAGAAATTAGTAAGATAAGGTAAAAACAACTACTAGCATAATATTCAGAAAAAATACCATAATAACCCTCACAAATTCTGGGCCGCAGTTAATAATATACTTCTAATAGGCAAATCAGCTACTCGTACCCCATTCACCATCAATCCTGACAGCATAGCAACCCAGTTCAATCAATACTTTACTGAAACTATCCAAACCCTTTGCTAATTCTCACACTGCCTCCACCACCCCAACTCCACCCACAGCCCAACAAAGCACCAACTCCAAAAATAGCTGCAACCTCTTTACCTTCCACCCAGTGTCTGTTGATACACAAGAAAACTACTAAGAAAACTAAAACCTACCACATTAGCTGCCAACAACCTCCCAGCAGATTTTCTGCAAATTGCAGCAGATGCTTTAGCATACCCAGTAGCCATACTCATAAACAGATCATTATTAGAAAACATGGTCCCAGATATTTGGAAAATCTCACGCATAATACCCTTACATAAAGGAGGTAACTCAATTGAACTTACTAATTATAGGCCAGTTGCCATCCTGTCTCTCTTATCCAAAATCCTAGAGAGGACTATACACACTCAGTGACTTACCATAACACAAATAAACTGTTGTCAAACACTCAACACGGTTTCCACCCCTCTCACAGAACTTCCACAGCACTCATGTTCTTCACAAATGCAGTGAACCACTATAGAAACAGAAGACTGTGTCTGCTACATTTTTAGACTTGTCAAAGGCCTTTGATATGGTCAATCATGACAAACTCGTCAGCATTTGCTCCACCCTAAATCTCAGCAACTCCAATATCACATGCTTCAGAAGTTACCTATCAGGACGACAGCAGGCCGTCCAGTGACAACAACTTTCCCCTCTTCTCCCTGTTACCTTAGGGGTTCCCCAAGGCTCCGTCTTTAGACCTGTACTCTTCACCCTCTTCACCAGCCAGCTCCACACTGCCACACTACAAGCCATTGTCATACAATATGCAGATGACTTTGCTAATCTGCACAGCTTCCTCCCTTCATGACCTTCACACCACAACCCAAGACTCCTTCCTGTCCATAGAAACATGGCTCAACAACCCCCCCAACTCATACTCAACCCCAACAAAACAAAGCTCCTCCTCTTCTCTCCAACAAAAGTGATACCTTCCACCCAAACTTTCACCATTCTAGACAAAAATAAAACCACCATCATCCCTACAGCGCATACCAAACTGCTGGGTGTAGAAATAGACAAGAACTTGAAGTTCAATATACACACAGCACAAACCATTAAGAAGATCCACAAGAAACTAGGTTTACTTTACATAAATAAACAATTCCTAACTAGACACTCAAAAGCTACTATTGCTAGTACAAAACAAGGATGTCCACTTTCTCCACTATTATTCACTTTAGTAATGGAGCCTTGGGCTAATTTGATCAGAAACAGTACTGACATAGAGGGTTTTGAAATAGATGAAAATACAACATCCAAAATTCAACTTTTTGCAGATGATGTTCTAATTACATCAGCAGGATCTAATTCTTCTATGCAGTCTCTATTTGATAAAATGATGAATTTTAAAAGTATTTCTGGTTTAATATTCAATGAAGAAAAAACTATATTTGGAAAATCTCACGCATAATACCCTTACATAAAGGAGGTAACTGAACTGAACTTACTAATTATAGGCCAGTTGCCATTCTGTCTCTCTTATCCAAAATCCTAGAGAGGACTATACACACTCAGTGACTTACCATAAAAAATATTCTCATTAGTGATTTTACTAAATATGTACCCAATTCAGGTCAGATAACTTATTTAGATAATACTATCTAAAGATATTAAATCTATTATATATAATAATTATAATACCTGTTTTCTTAATATACAAAATCTTTTTAATACCTGGAATAATATGTTTTTTACTATGGAGGAGAGACTTACAATTATTAAAATGATAATATTCCCCAAGATTTTATACTTAATACAATCAATAATACTTCCACCTACAAAAATAATTATCAAGAAACTGAATACACTAATGTTAAATTTCCTATGGGCACCTAATAGACCTAGGATTGCATTAAAGAAACATACTAATAGCTGGTCTCAAGGGGGTATTTCTTTTCCAGACTTTAATTTATATACTATCTCTTCTATTGTAAAAGTTATTACTTTATTAATAGATCAGTCATATGTCAAAATGGAAAGATTATTGGGAGCTAATTAGTATGCACTTCATGAAAATCTCCTTAACACATAAAAATATGATTGTAAATAACTCCATGTTATGGTTACTAAAGGAATTTTGTACTTCACCTATTACACCTAAACATATGGTTTGTTACCCATTAAATATTATTATTAGCTATCGTAACTTTATATTCATGCACCCTAAGTATAGGGAATGGAATTTTATTATATTCCCTATAATGTATACTCAGGGTATGCTTTTGTCATCTACTTCTGAAGGAACTCATTTAGCTATAGATAATGATCTAAAGTACTGGTATCAGTTGATATCTGATAATAAAGTTAAAAATCTAGATTTCTTAAAACAAGAATTTGATCTAAGAGAAACTTGCTGGTTAGAGGTTCAGACTTAGACAACATCTCATTAATAAAATAGATCTAATGTCTATAACAGTTAAAGAATCTATTCCAACACTGATTTGATTACTTGATATTAAATTTACAACATAAAGTTTCTGATAAAGGTAAACTTTCATACATACATAAAATTATCAGACAAGAAACTTTTTACAGGGTAGATACATACTGGAATTATTTCACTTCTATCAATGGGGACCCACCAAATCAACAAGATAAACAATATATATTGGAATCTGCCTATAGAACTACGTCTTCCATTGTCTGGAGACTTTATACATGGAAATTTTTACATAGATCTTTTTATACACCTTTGATGATGAATAAAATAAATAATAAAGATAATCTATGTAAGAGATGTAATGTAGAAATTAATGCTGACTGGGCTCATATGTTTTATGACTGTATAAAATTGAAAGAATACTGGAAGTCAATTAATGAATTTTGCAGGCTCTTTTACAGATAATTTCATTATTTCTAAATCTCTTATATTATTCAACACACCTGTACCTCAAAGTGTTAAAAAGGTTAAGCTTCCCTTGTTATGGTCTATTCTAGCAGTGGCTAGGAAAATAATGACCAGAAATTGGATTTCAGATACACCTCCTTCGTTCAATGAATTTAAAAATGTTATGAATATAGTGTGCCATATGGAAATAAACACAATTAGATCAAGAACAACTAGAAAAACATCTTATTATATTGTATGGGATAATTTACAAAATTTGTTAAAAAAATCCTAATTTCAATAGCATGGTATTTCAGTTTAATTAATTGATCTGATTGTAGTGGATGTCTTTGTAAATACTTTAGTTGTTTTGTTGAATGTTATAATCATATCTATTTTTAATTACTTATATAAAATTATGATATTTCTCTTGTATGTTAAAACAATAAACCTGTTTTGAAAAAAAAAAAAAAAGCTACTATTGCTCGCACGCATCTTCTATCTTCCTTCCTATATGCCTCCCCAATCCTAACTAACCTCCGCAAATCTGAACTAACCATACTCTAAGCTTGGTATAATAAAATTGCCAAGTTCGCCACTGATGCACCATACAGAACACATCAATGTACAGCTCTTAAACAATTAGAATGGCTAGAACTTCCTCAGCTACTATGCTTTAATCAGTTAACATTTGCCCTCAAAATATTGCATCAACCAGACAAAAAGTACAGTTTTGTACCTACCATAAATGTAGATGTTCGAGGATCCACATTGCTGCAGTCCTAACTATTGGGTAGTCCGCTGTCCAGTCGGCCCGAATACCAAAGTATATGGCTGACGTCGGTCAGGGCGCATTAGACTGACGTCAGTACGTCAGGGTACTAATGCGCATGACCGACGTCATATCCTCAGTCTTTTCTTGCCCCAGATGTCAGAAGACCCTGAAAAGATAAGGCCCAAAACCAAACACTGCCAACATACCTGCACCAAAATATATATATACAAAATATACAAAATTAGCAGATCATAACCTCACCTACACAACCACCCCTAAACACAGAGGGAAGGAGGGAGGGTAAATTGGACTGCAGCAATGTGGATCCTCGAACATCTACATTTATGGTAGGTACAAAACTGTACTATGTTCTTCATTCCACATTGCTGCAGTCCTAACTATTGGGTAGAATCCCAAAGCAGAGGTAAGGGAGGCTGGCAAATCATAAGGAAGCAGGAACTGACAACATGCCTTGCAAAATAGCTGTGGCAAACCAGCCCTAGACTTAGAGTAGAGAGGAAGGTGATAATGCTTAGAGAAAGTATGCACTGAACTCCAAGTAGCTGCCTCCAAAATATCCTTAGTTGCCACCCCCCTTAGAAATGCTGTTGAAGTGGCAGTAGCCCTAGTGGAATGAGGCCTAATCCCAGCTGGAATTTCCTTGCCATGATGGGAATAACAAAATGTAATGCAACACCCAATCCATCTAGAAATAGTTTGTTTAGACACAGGCTTGCCCTGAGAACTCAAAGCAAAAGAAATAAACAACTGCTGAGACTGCCTAAAATCTTTAGTCCTGCTCAAATAATAATGCAATTGCCTGTGTACATCTAAAGTGTGCAAAATATTTTCCCCTTTATTTTGGGGATCTGCATAAAAAGTAGGCAAATGAATAGTTTGGTTTAAAGCCACACTAGAAACCACCTTAGGCATAAAGGAAGGATTAGTACGTAAAGATACCCTATCCTTATGAAAAATCAAAAAAGGCTCCACTGCCATAAGGGCCTGCAACTCAGAAACCCTTCTTGCAGAAGTAATGGCCAACAAAAAAGCAGTCTTCCATGACAAGTATTTCAAGTCAGCAGTAGCCGCAGGCTCAAAAGGTTGTAGAGTAAGTTTCTCCAACACAAAATTGAGGTCCCAAGCAGGAGTAGGAGCTCTACGTGGGGTCTTATATTCTTTGCCCCTCTAAGAAATTGCTTGAACAAAGGATGTGAAAACAATGGTGGGTCACAATCATAGTGAGCTGAAATTGCTGCAGCATGAATCTTAATGGAAGAGAAAGACAAACCTTTGTCCAATAACTCAGTAAGATATTGAAGAGCCACACTCAGATTTGGCTCCGAAATCTCCAAATTGTTTGCTGCACTCCAAAATAAAAATCTCTTCCATTTTTCTGCGTACACTTTCCTTGTACTAGGTCTCCTGGCTTCCATAATCACATTTAAAACTTGTTGAGGAAGTTGAGACCTGCTGTCTTTCAAAACAGAATATGCCAGGCTGTTGGATGAAGAGAGTGAAGCTTGACATTGAGCAGGTGACCGTCTCTCTGAGACAACAGGTGTGGAATCAAGGGTAAAGGCCATGGAGGCTTCTTTACCAGACTCCTCAGTAATGGGTACCAGTGCTGCCGAGGCCAATCTGGAGCTATTAAAATCATCCTTGGCTTGTCTTGTCTGACCTTTAGAAGCACCTTTGGAAGAAGAGGCAGAGGTGGAAACGCATACACATGAAGATTTTTCCAACTGAAAGAAAGAGCATCCACTTTCCAAGCTGTGTGATGAAACCTCTTTGTGCAAAACTTTGGCAGCTGGTGGTTTAGTGGAGAAGCGAACAGATCTATGTCTGGAGTTCCCCAGGACACTGTCAACTTTTGAAATACATGAAGATCCAGTTTCCACTCGTGGGGATCCATGATTTGTCTGCTTAACACATCTGCTAAGGAGTTCTGTGCTCCCGGCAGAAACCTTGCCTGAAGAGTTAGTTGCAAGCTGAGCGCAGTCTCCCATAAAATCATTGCTTGCCTGCACAATGGGTAAGAATGTGTTCCCCTTGTTTGTTGATGTACCACATGACAGTTGTGTTGTCTGTTAGAATCAACACCTGCCCTGGAAGAAGTAACTCCTTGAAAGCCATTAATGCAAATTGGACTGCTAACATCTCCTTCATGTTGATATGTAGATGCTGTAGTCTGGCAGGCCACTTGTCTTGTATCCACTTTCCATTTAGATGAGCTCCCCAAGCAATGTCTGAGGCATCTGTCGTTAGAATCTGACTCGCCTCTGGCCGGGTCACAGAGAGTCCCTTGTTTAGGTGACATTCCTGAGCCCACCACAAAAATTCCTTTTGAATGCAAGGTATTATTTGAATGACAGTGTCCAAATCCTGGCAGTGCTGTGTCCATACATTTTTGAGATACCATTGTAGCTTCCTCATATGCAGTTTGGCATTGGGAAGCACCAGAATACAAGATGCCATGAACCCTAAGGCTTGAAGGACTGTCCTTGCAGTCAGCCCGGACTGAAGAGATAGTTGATGGAAGTAACTGGAAAGATTCTTTTGTTTGTCCGGGGTTAAAAAGGCCATCTGGGCTGCTGTATTCAGTCTCACACCCAGAAAGCACATGTCTTGAGAGGGTACTAGACTGGACTTTATTTCGTTCACAGAATACCCTAGGCATCTTAGCACTGCTATGACATATTCCAAATGCTGTAGAAGGTCTTCCTTTCCTTGAGCCAGAATCAGGCAATCGTCCAAGTAAGGATAGATTTGAATTCCTTTTAGCCTGAAGTAAGCTATCACTGGAGCCAGAACCTTTGTGAATACTCTGGGCGCAGTAGATAAGCCAAAGGGCAATGCAGAGAACTGATAATGAGAATTTCCATCTCGAAAATGCAGATACTTTCTGCAACTTAGTCTTATAGGCACATGAAGGTAAGCCTCCTTGAGATCTAAAGTTACCATCCAGTGATCTTTGCCCAGCAGAGGTAAAAGCTGTTGTAACGTCAACATCTTGAACTTGGGAATGTCCAGGTAAGTGTTGAGGATAGATAAATCCAAAATTGGTCTCCACGTGTTCCCCTTTTTTGGTACTAAGAACAGGCGAGAATAAAATCCTAGGCCCCTTTCTGGCACAGGAACCGGCTGAATGGCCCCTATTTGGAGTAACAGAGAAATTTGCTTGTGAGCCTCTTGTCTTTGTAGAGGAGGAATGTCTGGCATGCCTTTGAAAGGAGGCAAGGTATGGAAATAAAACCTGTAACCGTGGTGAATAATATCCAGAACCCATCTGTCTTGGGTAATTAAATCCCAATTTTCTTTGAAAAGAGACAGCCTTCCTCCCAACGGTGCTGCCAGGCGAGAATGAACTGGCAGCTGAAAAGGCAGGTCATTGGGTCTGCTTACGAAAGGACTGACCCCTGCCCTCCCCAGAAGTCTGAGCAGGGGAACTCCTGTCCTAGGCCTAAAAGAACCCTGAGCTCTGCCCCTACCACGTCTAGACCTACCCCTAGACTGGGAATCATAAGCAGGAAAAGTCCAACCCTTAGCAGGCCAATTTCTACTAAACTTGGAGGCTGCACCTGTAAAAATCTTTAACAGTTTGCATAGATTTAGCCTTGTCCTCCATTTTCTTCAAAACTGCTTCCACAGGCGAACCAAACAACACATCAGACTGCAAAGGAGCATCCAAAATCCTTGTCTTAACATGCTCAGCTAAGTTCTGATCTCTCAACCAGGCTTGCCTACGAAGAACAGAACCAGTGGCAGCCACCCTGGAGGAGGCCTGCACAGCATCAAAACCACATTGCAAGGAATGTTTACCCACCTGTTCAGACACATGAACTAAATCCTGCAGCTCTTTACAGTCAATACCTTCCGCCAGAGCATCCACCTTAGATTTCAACTGTGAAAGAAGATAATTCTGATATTTTAACATGTGAAACTGACAATTCAACGCCCTCATGGCTAAAGTGGAAGAAGTATACACTTTCTTTCCCCATCTATCCAAAGCCCTTGCCTCTTTATCAGGAGGGACAGGATTTTTAACAACTGAGGCCTTTACACCTTTAGGCCCCTGAGAGACAGTTTCGGGTCTGCCCTAGGACTCTTAAAAGATACTTATGAGCTTCAGGCACCCTATAATACCTATCCGGTTTAACTGGGGCAGGAGGCAAAGAATCAGGATTCAGGGAAGCCTCTGCAAAAACATCTTCCACCACATTCAAAACAGGAGGTATAGCTAAAGGCCTATGCTGGGGTAAAAACAAGAACTCCCTAAGCCTTTTCCTGGAATCAGAGAAATCTTGGCCTTCCCATTTAAAATGCTCCCTCATGGAATGCAAAGTCTCTGAAAATGAAAAATCCTCAGGAGGAGAAGCTGAAGGAGTAGAATCATCCACATCAGAATCAGAATAAGTAGGGAACTCCTGCAAGTCTTCAGCCGAAGACTCAGAAGCCTCCGAGCATTGCTCAAAACTCTCAAGCTCAGGTTCCACCCTAGGCCTCTTATCAGGAGGGGGCATAGTAATCAAATCTTCTGCCATTTTAAGCATATGTTTCTTAGGCAAAGACCCTGAAGCACTAGGAGAAACCCCCACTGAAGCAAAACTTGGCCTACCCCTTAAAGAAGCCTTGGAAACAGAAGGGGAGGCCCTAACCACCTTAGGAAGTGAGGGAAGAACAGCCACCTGAGAAGCCCCCTCAGCCTGGCCTACTTCCTGAGAGGAAACATCCTGTAACAGTAAAGTCTCTCCCTGAGACTCCAAAGAAACACCTGGCAAAACCTCCGGCTCCACTGAGCCCTCTAAAGAACCGACGTCTGGGACTGTCGGTTCTTCCCCTCTAGGCTTTGCTGTTTTGTCCTTGCGTTTTTTAGCCGAAGCTGGCGTCGGAGCATCCGACGGCATTTTATAGTTACAACGCTTCCCAAACACTAACCTGGCACAGTCTAACCTTCTCTTAATAGTGCGTTTGTTAAATCTAGCACAAGAACGGCATCCAACAACGTCGTGCTCAGGCCCTAAACAAGGTATACACAAAGTATGGTAATCCCTGTGAGGTATCTGTTTCCCACAAGAAATACAGTTATTCACTTTTTCTGACATCCGGTTAAATACTGAGGCAAGAAAAAACCAAAATATTCCCCAACGGGGTACTTAGCCAACTTTGATTCGGTCTGAAACTCTGACTTCAGAAATTTTCAGAACGCCAACCTGCACTCGCAAAATTGCTTCTGCATCGGACCATGCGGCAAAAAAGACTGAGGATATGACGTCGGTCATGCGCATTAGTACCCTGACGTACTGACGTCAGTCTAATGCGCCCTGACCGACGTCAGCCATATACTTTGGTATTCGGGCCGACTGGACAGCGGACTACCCAATAGTTAGGACTGCAGCAATGTGGAATGAAGAACATCCCCTGCCCTCCAGAAACTGTTACAACCATACATCACTTCCAGACCCTTCTAGTCTAATAAATTCCTACTAGACACCACCAAAGCAAACAACACAGCTGGAGAATCACTCTTCTCAAAGTACATCCCTAACATATGGAACAAACTGCCCACCCAAATTACTACCTGCTGCTCTTTAACACAGTTAAATTAAAGTTGAAGTTAAGTCAGTCAGGAAATCTGACCAGCTACTGGTCTATTCCGCTCCTGGGGCAGAGGGGAACCCATTTCCAAACAGACTATTTCTAAATTGATCTGTCATTGCATCCATTTCTCCTATTCATTTAGTTATTTATTTATTTGCATTTGTTGACCGGGAGTGTCTGACTGGACGTAGGTCCATTTTCAGCGGACGCCCGAGGAGAAAAGCTCCACAGTTAAAATATACAGACAGTTACATTGGATTTACATAGCAATTAATTTGATTAACATAACAATTAACAATTACAAACATAGTTACAGATGAAGAACATAGTACATCAGTAGGCAACTAGAATCTTTATCTGCGAAGTACATAGACATTAACAATTATTACAATAAGAAGTTCCTGCTGTATAATAAGTAGCAGGCTTATGAGCATCCGAGCTTGCTATAATCAAGGTAGTTAGTGGGGTGGAAAGAAAGTTAGTGGGTGGATGATATTAGAGTGGGAGTTGCAAGGACATAGCCAGCATGTTTTTAGGTGCGCTTTTAGTAAAGTTTTGAAGTGGGTGCATGATGGTACGGAGGTAATTGTGAGTGGGAGGGAGTTCCATAATTTGGCTATGGCTCAAGAGAATCGTGCTTCACCAGTAGAGTTATTAGCTTTAGTGATCTGCAAGTGATTTTTGTTGCTGGATCTTAGTGGTCTGGTGGTGCGATAGGGTTGGAGTAGATTCTGGAGGGATGGGACATTTAGTGGGTGGTTTACTAGTTTGTGGGTGAGTGTGAGTTGATACCATTGAAGGAGGTGAGGGAGTTGAAGCCAGCCCAGTTCAGCAAGTGAGAGACAGTGGTGACTACGGTAGGATGCCCCTGTGGTGAATTTGGCGATTTTATTGTAGCAGGTCTGTAGCTTGTTTAGATTGCCTTGCCTTAGGTTGGTATATATTGGAGAGGCATAAAGTAGGGTGAAGATAAGGTGGGAATTTGCTACTGAAATCTTTGCTGCTTTGGTGAGAAGTTGCTTATTTCTGTATAACACTCCTAGTTTTTTTGTGGACTTTTTTTTATGGTCATGGATATGTTAATGTCAAGTTTTAGTTGTCTATTTCCACTCCTAGCAATTTGGTGTCTTCTGTTGGGTGTATAGTGCTGTCTTTTGCTGTGATGTTAAAGTGAGAGTTGTTTTGAGTATGTTTGGTGGGTTGGAAGATGAGTAGTTTAGTTTTGTTTGATTTGAGTATTAATTGGGCATCGGATAACCAAGTTTCAACAGAGGAAAAGGCTTCCTGTGTGACTTTTTGCAGTTTGGGTAGGGACTGGGTTGAGCAGATGATGGTTGAGTCATGTGCTTATTGTATGAGTGTGCCATGTTTGGTGGCGGAGGCTAGATTATTGGTGAAATTGAAAGAGTAGGGGTCCAAGGATGGATCCTTGGGGAACCCCAATAGAGACAGGTAGTTGGGAGATATGTCATTCTGCCATACAACGGATTGTTGGCGGTCAGACAGGTAACTCTGAAACCAGTTGGTGACTGATTGAGAGAAGGATAGGTTATTGAGGACAGAGATGAGTTGTTTGTGTGGGACCATGTCAAATGCTTTAGATAGGTCTAGGAAAGTAGCAGAGGAGAGAGAGCCATTGTTTTTATGATGAAGGATAGTGTTAGTAAAGGAGAGTAAGGCAGTCGTGGTGCTATGGTTTGGTCGGAAACCATGCTGAGTATTGGAAAGGAGGTTGTTAGTAAGGAGGTAGTTTGAGACCTGAGATTGAATGCATCTTTCTAGTATTTTGGAGAGTGGCGAGAGAATAGCTATGGGGCGGTAATTGGTTAGTTCTGTGGAAGGGAATTATATGTGATACTTTCCATAGTGTGAGGACGTAACTTTCTGACAGAGATCGGTTAATCAAGATGAATACTGGGTAGGCCAGAGCATGAGCTGCGATTTGTAGGTAGTCACTTGGGAGGTTGTCTGCTGCTAATTTAGTGGGCTTAAGTTTAGTTAAGAGTTTTTTCATGTTGGAGGAAGGTACAGGAGAAAAAGAGGAGTGGGGAGATTACTAGTTGAAGGTGTGGGTTGGAGGGGAGGGGGGGGTTGTTGTGTTTAGCTAGTGATAGTATGGTTTTTGTGACGTGTGTGTTGAATGAGGTAGCAATATTTTCGGAGGAGTGAGGGATGTTCGGAGGGGTACTGACTTTTACCTGGGTGGAGGTTGGAGTTTATGGAGGACCAGAATTGTTTAGGGCTGTGCTGGGAGGAGTCTAGGGCAGACAGGTAATATTGGAATTTGTTTTATTAGCTTTTTGACTCTTATTGCGTAGTTCTAGGAATTTCTGTCTAGTTGAGAGGGTTTTGGTTTTGCGCCAGTGCTCCCGGGCTTTATCCCTGTTTTTCATTTCTGACTTAGTGGTTTTCTGTAGCCATGGGGAGGGTTGTGCTTTGGTTCTGGAAAGTCTTATGGGGCATGGTAATTAAGGATGCTCAGGAAGATGGTATTAAAAAATTCAACTGCGTCATCAAGACTGAGGTACTTTAGAGGATGCCAGTTACATTCTTTGAGGGATGAGATGAATGTGAGTGGGTTAAAGTTTATTTTTTTACGTATTTGATGGTAGATGACAGGTTTAGCTTGGTATAGGTATTTTTTGAGTAGGAATGTTGGGGAGTGATCACTGAGGCTATTTGATAAAGCAGCCTGTTATATATGACTGGGGGCTCTTACTGACTAGTATCCAATCCAGGGTAATGTGCTTGTTGGCGTTTTTATTTATCCTGGTTGGCGACTGGACTAGTTGGGTGAAGCCATGAAGGTTTACATGATGGGTTGCATGGCTGCCAGTACAGGATTGTCAGTCAATATTGAAATCACCAAAAATGATAGTTTCTTGGTGGAGATGTGGGTAGACCAGCTGAGGAGGTTTTCTAGTGTAGGGATGTTTTTGCCTGGTGGGAAGTAGCATCCAATTATGTTGATGGTTTTGTTTTGGTTTATTTTGAGGTTGGTATATATTATTTAGTCATTGCCTATTTGTGGAGCTGATGATTTTAAGATCTGGATGTTTAGATGCTGTTTAAATATTATAGCTGCTCCGCCTCCTTTCTTGTTTAGCCGGTCTACTCTTAGTATGCCGTAACCAGTAGGGAGGATTTGCTAACTGGTAATGTAAGGTTTTAACCAGGTTTCTGTCAGGATGACTATGTCTGGGGAGTACAAGTCTATGGTGGCATGGCATTTATGGACTTTGTTGGATATACTTCTTATATTTAGGCTTAGTAGAAGGAAGTCACTTGGGTTTCTATTGGCTGTGATATGGGAGAAGTTGTGGTTTCTAGTCTGATTATAAGGATTGGGGTTGGAGATGGTAGGGCCAGGGTTGGGGTGGATGTCTCCACTTCTAGCTAGTTTTGATATGCATGAGGTTTGTTAGTCTTCTCAGTTTTTGAATGTGTTTGTTTATTAGGGAAACTTTATAATTGTGCTCTGTGGGTAATGGGTATGGTGGGAGGGTTACTATGTTAAATTGTAGGGATGCTTTATGTTTGAGCAATATAGTTGCTAGAATATGCGGGGGGGGGGGTGCATAGGGATGGTTCTTCAGTTGGTGGGAGGGGAGCTTAGTGAGGGTGAGACATGAGTGGTGATGTTGTGAGTTGTAGTACAGTGGTAGTGGTTGAGTGGGGGAATGATGGAGTTTTGGTAGGATATAAGATATGCAAGGAGAGTGCATGCAGTGAGCATAGGTATGGTATACTTATACATGTTAGCTGAGGAGGAGTGATAGTAGTGGGAAGATGGAGGAGGTAGTGTTGGGTTTTAGTGCCGTGGTTGGCTGTTGGAAAAATGGGAGTGGTTTGTCAGTGTAATAAAGGTAGGGCCACTGGGGGCGGGAGCGAATGGGGGCAGGGTGGGGAGCAAAGCGGGTAGAGACCCTGTTGCTCTTATGAGGGGGCTGGAAACAATCAGGTAACAGAGTAAGCTGATAAAAGAACATATGATAGTGAATTTGGAGACTCGGGTAGGTACCCTGTATTTCCACAAACTATTAGTTAGCTGTGCCCCAGTTCAGGCAGTTTTAAGAAGTTTTATGGCAGAGGCGAGCATGAGGTGCTCAAAGGGTGGTTGTAGTTTTAAAAATGGTGCCTGCCACAGGTAATATTTATTAACTTTTGGGATTGGCTTAAGGTAATAAACAGGTGAGGGGGAGAACAAGGGTGTGAGATGAGTGTGTGTGTGTGGTGGTGGTGGGGGGGGCTGCTTACAACCCAAAGCAGAGTGCTCTCCAGGGGATAATGAATATTGGCTCAAACAGGTAGACACATACTCAGTTAACCTTAGCTGTTTGCAGACAGTTCAGACCCGGACTGCGCTTTTCTTATAAGAATGATAAAGGTAGTACCGCAGTTGAATACTTAGAGTGGTGTTAGGTTGGAGAGACACGATGAGCTCCTCATGGGGCCTGTAGCAGAGTGGATTGTAGTTTTATAAAATTCATTTCATTTCATGGAAAGAGTCCTCCCAAATCCATTGATTGTAGTTTTAAAAAATTATTTTCATTTCATGGAAAGAGTCCTCCCAAATCCATCGGATCACATTTCACTATGGCAGCTTCTACTTCCACTGCTTGCCTGAGAGGGGTTCCAACCAAGGATATTTTGGAAGTTGCTACCTGGACATCCATCCACACACTCACCAAGCACTACCAGCTGGGTACCTTCTCCAAAACCAGGGCAGGCTTTGCTCTGCAGTCCTGCATGGTATGCTGGCATTCCCTTAATATGCTGATAGCTTTAAGCCCCTCTTGTCCTTCCCTCACCCTTCTTCTCAGCTTTGGGAATCTTCCCACAAGTGATTACTGCAACAGTGAAACATGAACATAGTACAGTTGTGTACACTTACCATAAATGTAGATGTTAGTGTATTCACTGTTGCAGTCCTGTTTCTGTCCCACCTTCCCCCTTTTTTCCTCTTTCTTGGGGGTCATACCTATTGAGGGCAAGAAAAACTGATGTAATGGCATCGGCTGCATCATTTTATAGCCCTGACAACCTGATGTCAGCCTCAGTCACTAGTCAACTGACATGGGAGAGAAATCCTTTACTCTGGTATTTGGGCCTGCCGAGGGCTACCCAGCAGGGATAACCCACAAGTGATGACTGCAACAGTGAATACACTCTAACATCTACATTTATGTAAGTGTACACAGCTGTACTTTCTTGGGCCTGGACAGCTCATTTTTTCTGGTAAGGAGTATAAAGATTATGGAAGATAGTCTGAAGGAGGGCTTTAATGTTTTTAGGCAGTGAGAAAACTGTTTGCTTCTTAATTATGTAGAAGAGTGATCCTGACAATGGTGAGCTGGGGAATGGGTTTGGTCTGATGACTGGGGTGTTGTGGTGGTTTGCTGGTGTGGAAGTTATGGAAGTAGGGGTAATCCATAGTGCTATGATGGCTGGTTGTGTAAGCATGAAGATGTTTATTATTGGTAGTAGTGGGTGTCAAAGGTGAAGAGGAAAGGAGGAGGCAGAACAGGTAAGTTGTGCTAAGAGGAATATTTTACTGATTGGGATACATGTTGTGTTTGCATGGGAAGTTATAAGCAAGAGATAAGATTTCAGTAATATTGTAGTACTGACTGAGATCATAAGAGGGTTATATGGTTTTATGCCGGTGTCTTTGAAAAATTATATGGCGCTGCTTACTGTGATGGATTTGCAGTCTTCTTAAGAAACTCAGTCTTGCTGGCTGTATTCTGCTAAAATGAAAGTCTGGTTATATTTGCATTCACAGTCTGTTGCATACAGAAACTTGCAGAATATACACTGATGAGAGAATATACTTTGCAGCACCTGTCTTTAAGAGCAGTAACCAATAACTTTATAATAAACCACACGTAATTCTGTTACAGCTTAAAGTACTGTTCCACTTTACTTCTCATATAGTACAGATGATGTGAGAGATATAACATTTACCTCGAGACAAATGTGTCTCTACAAATACCTCCTAACATAACTGGATTCGTACAGATCTTTATATACAATTTTAGTCATGCACATACATATACATTTCCTCTTGGTATTCTATTTTGGAGAATTGCTCATCCTGTAGAAACAATACTGATTGTTGCAGATGCTGACGCAAACTGCTGACTTAATGATATTATTTTTCAGCTTCCTTGTTTAACAATGTCGTCACATTTTTGCTGAATTTGTAAGAAGCCAGTTTTTCTGACAGTGTGAACATCCTGTATTCTATTTGGATCTTTGTATAAGAACATCTATTCTTGTGCCAATGCTGATAAACATGTCCTGTTGTCGTTGTCCATGCAGAAAAACATGTTTTTAAGGAAACGCATTGTCACAGTGTCATTGTCTATTCTTTAAAAGCAGATTTTGCATTTTTGCTCTTGCATACATCCTGTTTTTAAGTCTGTAAGGGAAAAATGTCCATTCAGCAGATTCCTTATCTTCCAAACCGTGGTCATTTAGTATGAAATGTTGATCACATATTACTAAACTCGGTTTCTACATTTAAGCAAACTTTTTCTTTCAGTATATTTACAACAGAATTAATTTCAGCCTTTTATTCATAAAATCCAACAGTCTTTGTAAGAGGTGTGTCATGAGGGTGTGACATTGGATTGATACTGTAATAAGATGGCTAAATTTGCAACAAGTATTTGACGGATAATACATAGCATAGCCCTGAGAGACCTAAACTGGTTAGAACTTCCACACTACCTAAGCTATCAAAACTTGATAAGGCCCATAACCTGATATGCTGCCCTGATAAATGTCCATCACTGAAAATTTTCTTAAAGCTTTACTCTAATATTAGTGCTCTGCAATCCAATACAAAGCTCTTCTTGTCCCAACTGAATCTAATAATGCTGCTGTTGATTCATTATACTTTTTTTTTTTTTTTTTTTTTTTTTTTTTTTTTATAACTGTAGTCTTGTATGATTGTTTATTGCTAAAGAAACTTAGGAAATCTTGTGATGCTTTTCTTTCTGGGCCTCCACTGAAAAAGGGTCTTTTTCCAGTCAGCAAAGATAAATATCTCAAGTCAGTTTAGACACAACGCTTATCCCTGCTGAGCAAACTTTGCAATTCCTCTCATGCTATTCACCAAGAAAGAATTTCTTTGGTGTGTCAACCAAATTTCACTGAATGCAGGAGTGCCATTTCTGGTTCCTTACCTTCACTAGGATCTTTACACACATGCCTTGCATCTGGAATAGGAAGTATGTTCTATGAGCGTAAAAGTCCTGGATCTTCTGTCAGAGAGAGAGGACCATCTAAAGATTAAGGAGAAGAAAGAAAGCACTCATCCTTGTTCTTCAATTCTCACCTTTGGACTCTAGGCCCTCATTTAGTTCATACAGACAACACTACAATGATGTGATGCATCAGCATGCGGGGGGTGGGGGGGGGGTTGAAGTCCTGTTATCTCTGTAGATTGGTGACTATTTGGGATGTAGCTATCCAACTCAGTCTTTCCCTCAAGCAATTTACTTTCCCCACAATGGCAGATTCAGGGCAGACCTTCAGAATGATGGATATTAAACAGAGAATGGTCTTCTCTCACAGAGGCTGTAGGGAAGTGCAAGTGTGTGTGTGTGTGTGTGTGTGTGTGTGTGTGTGTGTGTGTGTGTATACGCTACTTGGCAACTTACCTTCTGATCGACCTTTTCCAACTCTGCTTACAGGGATTCAGAGTTTTCCCTCAGTTGTATCATGAATCCTTGCACTGTCCCTGCTGGTTGCTCTCTTGGAGTACCTAATCACAAAAAAACCTTGTTACCTCTGTGGTTGCAGTTCCTTAGCCATTAGTGAGTGAACCTGTAGCAGCCAGCCATTATTCCTCAGACCACTCGCTTGCTTCTTCTCCATTTTCCTCTGGTGTATTCCTTTCAGCTGCCATGGACCAGTGGCTAGCCATGTCCTCTCTAGCTGCTGGTCCATCTTCTTTGGTCTGGGATTTACTTCAGAAACTGCCTCTCAGGGTAACTAGGGAAAGAAACCTCTTAACTGGACTTTAGTGCAGTTAGCTAATCTGCCTTGTTCCAGGGGGTTACCTGCAAAGAAAAAACAAGGTTAGACATTGTTCATCTGAAGACATAAAATGCAGTGGTTGATTATTTTGAGTTTTAAAAGAGAGAGCATGTTATAATAACGAAATAAAAAATTAAGATAAAATTTTACTTTGGAAAATAAATGTTAAGATTGAAAAATAAATAAAACAATGGTTTAATAATATTATGGAAAAGTATTTTAGTATATAGCAATGGAAAGAGTTGCACAAAGAAAGAGGGCAATAAAAGCAGGAATGGGAAGATGTAAAGACATGTTGGGAGTATCAAGATTTCTTATGGAGCTTGACAAGAGAAAAACTACCAGTGAAAGCAAATATGCGGTATAAAACTAAAAAGAATAGAAATGGTCTTTATTGCAATGAATTTGAAACAAGTGAACATGTTTTGTTAGGGTGTAGAAGAATTAATGCTTTATGGAAGAAGATTGTGGATTGGACTATAAAGAGAAAAAAAAAATGCTCTCTCTTTGCCGTCTTAAATATCAGCTGTAGTTTGTTCTTTTTGAAGTTGCATTATTGCTACTTAGCATTGCTAGGTCTTTGCTGAATGGTGCTTTTTATTGGCCATTGTGGTTGTGTGTTGTTTTTTCTTACTTTCAGGATGTCCGACAAGGCATTTGGCCTCAAAAAGTGTTTGCTTAAGATTTCCCCAACCAAAGAGCTGTGCAATTTGTGCATCTGCTGTTTGGCGGGGCGGGGGGGGGGGATCCCAAAGTAGAATGTGAATCCTGTGCTTCCTTTGGAGCCAGGGCTCTCATTGACAGAAGGTTGGTACTCAAGAATCTTCTCCCTGTCCACTTGGGAGACTCTTCCCCTTTGTCTCCATTGTGAGCTTCTTCCTCTTCCAAGGAGTGTGGCAGGGCTAAACCTGTAAAGGCAAAAGATAGAAAAGTGAGAGAGAAAAAAGGAGAAACTAAAGGAATGACCTAGAAAACAGATCCCCTTTGGCCTGGCAACAAAAAATTCTAGGTTGCTGAATCTGGCTTCAGGACAGGAACAAATTCAGGTCTGAACACCATCCCTGGCATGCCTTTTCATTTTGGAGTCAACCAATCCCCAGAGCCACTCCTTTCTATTCCAGGAAAGACCACCTTCTATGGTATCTTTGTATAGGTCCTTTCATTCGTCGAGAAGCCTTTTCAGAGCAGACATCTGTAAACATTGAGGAAACTAGTATCAGAGAAATGAGAATAATCCATCAATGACTTTAATATAACCAAAGAAATACAAAAGTTAAGCGCTTATGTCCATACGTAATGGAAAGGACTTAATTAGAACAATAAAAATGATGAGGAAATTTCTTTGGATGTAGACTTGGTCAACTCCCTTTTTGGTTACTCCTTCTCTGTCCCAACCAACCTTCATATCCAGTGCCTACAGTTCCAAATGATGCCTGTATGAGAGCCTTGTTGGTGCCAAAAAGGGCTTCTGCTCTGAGAGTTTTCTTTACCCTTTCGACTCGATTACTGTAGGATCATGAAAGGTCTTGGAGCTGAGGGTTCGTGGATGAGGTTTGGGGGTTGACTTTGACCCAAGATTATTGGTGACATTTCTGCTTCTAGGTACTTCAGAAAAGTGAGAGAGAAAAAAGGAGAAACTAAAGGAATGGCCTAGAAAACAGATCCCCATTTTGGCCTGGCAACAAAAAATTCTAGGTTGCTGGATCTGGCTTCAGGACAGGAACAAATTCAGGTCTGAACACCATCAGCTGCAATATTTGCTTTGGAGTTGAGTTGGGTTGGAGGCAGGGGATTGTTCCTTCCTTAGGGTATTTGGGTCTTGTGAGGTTGTCATCTGTACCAGTCTCAGCCTCTGCATTTGAAGCCCTTGAAAGTCTCCTCTCCAGATCTAGGGTGGAGGCTCGTCACACATTGTCTGCAGCTCCCACTTGATCTTGCAGCATCTTCATACATCCTGTACATCAGAGGCAGCCAACCTCAGTTTATCTCAAGGGCTTTCACGTAACCAGTTTCCATTCTGATTCCAAACCTTCTGTGGAGCATCCCAACAATGTCAGTCACAGGAAACTGTCTTGTAAAAAGAGAGACATAGACACCTCAGGAGTCACTCACTGACTGTACCAACTTTGAGGAAGGGGATGGTTTTAAAAGCCTACCCCCCGGAAAGCTTCTCCTTTGGAGAGATTGGTTTACTATCAAAATTCTGAAACACTTGTTTGAGTAATGACTTCTTGAAAAAATGGTCAGAAATTAAAATCGCTGTTCACTCAAAACAATGAAAGCCGCAATGTTGATAATTTGAATTGGACATTATCAGCATTGCCCAACTTACTTTAACATCCGATGATGTCCTACAAACGTTTTGCAGGGGGGCAAGCCCCCTGCACCCCACAGCCCCTACTAACTGAATATTCCAACACCTGAGGTCATACTACAGTGAGGAAAAAGGTAGATTTTCCAATCCCCACTGTAGTGCAATCTCCAGTCCAATTGTAAACATCGAAAATCAAAAACACAAATGCAAGCTACGTCTCAATCTTTTCAGAGGCGACAATCCACTTGAAATTTTAAACTTTTGCACCTATACCCTCAATTATTATGAACGATGAAAAAATAAGTTTCCAGGTTTTGATAGTAAACTGGAGAGATCCTCGAATTTATGAAATTAGGGGGGAGGGGTCATCTGAAGTTCCCTTCCATGAGGAGCTTCAATTTCTAGTGGCTTTCACTGCTGAGTCATCTGCCTAGGTGATCACCCATTGATGATCTTATTGATTTGGTCTTGCAGTGGGCTTGGAAGGAACCCGACATGGTGAGCCAGTCCACAGAAAAGATAACATTCTTGTGTCCCCTATAAACAGGTCACATTGGGGCGAGGGTCTCCCAGTAGATGCTGTAGTAGTAGCGGCAGCCACTAAGAATTAGCTTTCTGAGGAAAGCGCATCTATCCATCCCAATAAAAGGGAGTCCAGGGCATTGGACAGATTTGGAAAGTAAACTTACACCTCAGTGACATTTGCTGTTTGCTCACTGAACTATCTAACTGTCATGACTCTATTTCAGAGGGATTTAACTTTGGAAAATTTTAAGTCTCTCACAGGTGATTTGGCTGTGAACATACAGAGAAATGTAGAATCTCATCTCTCTGTCCTGCAGTCCATGTATAATGTGTTCATGCACCTACTTTACAATGCAGCAGATGGCACTTTTAGAGCAGCAGGCACAAGCATTGCTATTCGTCAGCACACGTGGATGTGTCTCCGATTTTGCGCAGATGTTTTAAGACATTCTATATCAGTGCACCCTTTGACTCAACATTCTTTGGACTAAAGGTAAAAAAGATGTTCACCAGCAGAGAGCCGGAGGGAGAGACTCTTGTCTGTCATAAGCATATTTTTTCCAACCCCTTAAGAACCTTTTCATGGAACCAGTAGGTTTGAAAGACGTTCTGGTTTCATAAAGCCCAAATATTTTGCCCAGGACACTTATGGTTACAGAGGCCTCAGAGGCAAAGTAGGGAATAATGTCAATGGATATCATCCAAGGGGCAGAAGCTGACCACAGAATCAAGGTTCTTGAGGTCCCTTTACTACGAAGCCCTTCCAGTGCTCCTGAACAGTTGCCTGACAGTTGCACTCTGTAGATTGGGGGGGTGCCTATCTCCCCAACAAACAAAAAGAAAATTCCTGACGTTCTACCCAGTAAGAGGAGTTTTGAAAAAAAAACGAGTTATCCAAGAGGTCCCACCAGACCGGCAAGGATCCAGAGTCTGTTAAAGATTGTTTAGTTCCGATGAAAACTTGGGACTTCAGGCTCATTCAGGACCTCACTCACCTGTAAATTGAGTTGTGAAACAGAAAAAGTTCAAGATGGTCATGCTGCTGTCCATTTTCCCTCTTCTGAGGAAGGATGACTGGACTTGGATGTACTCAGTGCACCTTCAGGATGGTTACTACCATATAAAGATAGCGAGACAATCCATAAGGTTTTTCTGCTTTTGGTTGGAGGGCCAGTCATTTCCATTTCAGACCACTGCTCTTTGGTCTCACGATAGCCCCTGGGTGTTTACCAGTCTGACAGTGTTGGCAGCTTACTTAAGCTGCAAGGGTTCTGGTATTCTGTGTAGATGCCTGGCTCCTAACCACTTCCACCATAGATCTACAGATCCAGTGCAGGGAATTTTGCTTCAGTTCTCACACCACTTAGGGATACAGTAAATCTGAACAAAATCCTGCCGGCACTGGCAAAAGTAATCAAATTCATAGGGTGCCACGTGGACACAGTTTCTGATATAGCCAAACTCCCATCATGAAGAGTTGTATCTCTACATCTTAAAGATTAAAGTCTTTTCTTCCTCCAGTCCCACACAGCAAGGCTAATTCTTCAACTGCTGGGAGTAAATAGCTGTGTCATTACAGTGGTTCAACAGGTAAGTTATTTGGGAGTGCTGCATTGTGAACCCTTTCTGTTCGATATTCAGTGTTACATGAACTTTTTTACTGTACAGTGAGACTTGTGGTAATATGCAGGTGTCGCATTCTCTGATTGACCACCTCTCTTGTCTCATGGGGAGGCGACCTTTCACCTTTCCACCGTCAATAGCTACTGTGCCCAAGAATGCCTCCCATCTGTGTGTGCGTGTGTAGGAGCATTTTTGAAGGTAAGGCAGTCCAAGGCATGTATTCCATAACTAAAGCCAGTCTTTACAGCAGTGTTTTGGAGAGGAGGGTGGTCCTCCTTGCGTAGCATACTTTTCTGTACTCTCCCTCCAAGAGTGTGATTTCCATCCAGATGGACAAGATGGTAGAAGTCTGGTAGCTGAGCAAGCAAAGGAGGAAACCCACTCATACCTGTTGAACTGGTAAGCTGTGAGAGTGCGTCAAGGAACAATGTTTTCTCAATGCTTTGTATTAGTAATGAACATCTTACTGTGTGTTCAGTGTCTTGGTGGCAAATGGAGGAGGTGTTCTTCGAAGCATAAGTGGTCCCTGAATCAGTCATTGGCGACAATGATTCTCAGTCACTGGCACAAGCCATGCTGTCACCTTTTCATTTCCCCCCTGAGCACCATGTGCAGCAACTACTTCTGACCAGAGGAACAGTCACTGTGGGATACTGTAGTCCCCATTTCGTCCCCTGGTTCTCTGTATGCTTTTCCATCTTTTCCCCTTATAACCAGGTTTCTGCAGAAAGGCATCAAGTGCACAGCAACAGTTATCCTCCTTGTCCCTTTCTTGGCCTTGGCAGGTTTGGCTTCCCTTTCTTTGCCCTCATCTGACACACCCTCCATGGGTGCTGGATCCTCTTCCAGATCTCTCTCTCACATATGGACAGCCTCGCCAAGATCTGAAAGCCTTGAAGTTAACCACATGGATTCTCCAGTTCCAGTAATGGTCAGGGATGCCAGACTTTCCTCTTCAGGTATTCACATTTTGTCATCATCCCAGAAACTTAACAGTAGAAAGACTTATAGTTGTAAATCTTTAAAGCGGAAAAGCTGCAGCCCCAAGAAAATATCAGTTTGGGGCAGAAATGTGATATAAAATAACTTGCACAAGAGGGAGTGTATACATTTTTGGGAACTGATGAAGGATCAACAATAAAACATGAGCGAATGTGAGTAAAACTTAGGAATATTTTACAAGACTAAAATTAATACTGAAAGTAGCTGAGACATCTAGGACCAAAGTCCAGGCTATAAGTGTGTTTGCTCTTACAGTTTTGAGGTGATTGACTGGTCTCAAAAGCTATTGGATCAGTAGGACAGGAAAACAAGAAAATTGTTTTATGCTTCTCAAATGGTTTATAAAAATCAGTACATACCAAGTTGATATATTCCCCGTTCAGAAGGAAATATGGGCCTCCTTGAAATTGATTACATAAATAGATCTGCAATTGTAGGGCTAAATATATATCTGCTGACCTCACAAGATAAACATAGAGAAAGTTTTAAAACACAAGGAGAGCAAGTTTAAGATGACTTCCCAGCTTAGTTTACCAGAAGCATATCAATGCCAAGCTGGAATGGAAATAAAACCAGAAGTAGAAAAAATCAGGCAACAAATGAATGTGCCAAAAAAATATATGAGGTGATGGATCAGATGAAAAGACAAGAAATGTGGAAGTAAATGTAGTTGGAAGTACAGAAAACTCCTGGAACAACATCATGTCAATCTGGATCTAACTCAGGAATGCTTAAGGAGAGGTTAATTTAAACCAAAAGATAAAAGGTTAATATTGGCAGCCCATGATAATGGACTATGTACATGTTGGTTTACAAAGTCCATTGAACATGTCAGAGAAACAGACAAATTCAGGTTTTGTAAAACAGAATTGGAAACAGTTGCACATCTTGTTGCTGGTTGCAGTACACTAATGGCAGAAGGACTGTAAACTGACAGGCATAATGATGTGGAAAGACTGTTGTACTGTATTGGGGATTGTGCAAACTTTGCAATATTGAAGTAGCTGAGAAGCATTAGAAACATGAGCCATATTAAGCATTATAGAAAATGATGTGTTTAGCACATGGGATCACCCATTGACAACAGTTCAAAAAATAGATGCGAGAGAACTAGATATGATAGTCCAGGAAAAGAAGAAAAAAGTAGTATTGATCATTGAAATCGCAACAGCCAGTGACTACATTGTTTTATGGACAGAGACACAGTCATAAAATACTAGAATTTTAAACAAGGACAATGTGGAAGGAGGAGACCCAGACAATTTCAAGGCACATTGCAGGTACTGCAAAGAGTACCTTTGGATAACATCAAAGATTGAAACAATAAACCCAAAAGTCTTGGATAAATTAAATTAAAAAAAAAAAAAAAACGGTTTACATAAATTGCAAAGATTTGCTATTTCGGCTTCTTCTAAAGACTTGGAACTTTTCTCAGCACATCTTCCCTCTGTTTTGGATTTTCTGGGCAGTTATTCCAGGAAATTGCCAGTTTCTCAGAAATAGTGTTCAATTGCCAGCTATATCCAATTTTTATGTTGGAGAAAGTCAGAACCTCATTGCATCTTTGAAACTTTCTGAGGCTTTCTTAAAAGGAACTTTCCTTTGCAGACTCCCCATGAAAAATACAGTCTTTCTTGGGATATCACCTTGATACGTAAGGGCCTAACCTTTTGAATCGGCAGCAGATCTAAAATGTCTGTCTTGGAAAACCATCTTCCTTGTGGCCGTCACTTCTGCCAGGAGAATTTTGGAACT